>NW_023330649.1:37648-108029 GCF_011100685.1 Canis lupus familiaris | reverse complement strand
GTCTCATCTGGCCTCACCTGGAACACAATGACTCTGATCCATATATGGTCCTTCTGGACCTGTTGACTCTGGTCCTTACCTGGTCATCATTGGGACCTGGATACTCTCTATAACCTGGGCCTCACCTGGACCTGGTGACTGTGGTCCCACCTGGGCCTCTCCTGGACGAGGTGACTGGTTCCCACAGGGACCTCACCTGGACCTGGTGACTCAGGTCCTCATATGGGCATCATGGGACCAGGGTTCTCAGTTCCACATCGGGGTCTCATCTGTACCTAGTGATTCTCGTCCCCCTCTGTGCCTCACCCTGATATGGTGACTCTGCTCCCCACCTGGATGTCACCAGAACCGCGTGACACTGGTCACCCTCTGGGAGTCACCCGGAGCTGGGGACACTGCTCCTCAACTGGGCCTCAACAGGACCTGGTGCATCTGTCCTCACTAAGGCCTCGTCTGGACCTTGTGAATCTTTTCCCACCTGGCATCAATGGGACATGGTTACTCTTCCCACCTGGGCCTCACATGGACATGATAACTTTGCTCCACACTTTGGCCTCAACTGGTCCTGATGATTCTGGTCCCCCGACCTAGGCCTCAATCTGGACCTGGTGACTGTGGTCCCACCTGGGTCTCACCTGGACCTGGTGACTCTCGTTCCCACATGAACCACACCAGGTCCTGGTGACTGGGTTGTTCTTGTAGAATCACTTTTAACTGGTGACTCCAGTCCCCACTAGGGCTCACGTGAATCGGGTGACTTGGCCTGCATGGTGGCCTCACATGGACCTGGTTAGTGGGGATGCCACTTGGGTCTCACCCATACTTGGTGACTCACGTCTCCTGTGCCTCTTGGACCTGGTGAATCTGGTCCTTACCTTGTCCTCTCCCAGACCCGGGGACTCTGGTCACCACGTGGGCCTCACCTGGACCTGGTGATTCCGGTCCCCATCTGGGCCTCACTCAGTCCTGGTGACTTTGTTCCCCACCTTGACCTGATTGCTGTGGACTCTTTCATGGCCTCACCTGGACCTGGTGACTCTGATCCTATCTGCTTGTCACCCAGACCTGGTGACTCTGGTCCTCACCTGGGCATCATTGGTACCTGGTGACTCTGTTCCACACCTGAGCCTCACCTGGACATGAGGCTCTGGACTCTCGAACCACTCTGGGCCTAACCCTGACCTGGTGACTCTGGTCTCCATCTGGATGTCACATGGACCAGGTGATTCTGGTACCCCTCTCGGCCTCAACCAGTTCTGGTGACTCTGGTCCTCAACTGGGCCTCACCTGGACCTATTGAATATGCTCCATCTGGGCGTCATTTGGACCTGGTGACTCTGGTCCCTACCTGGGCATCATCGGGACATGGATCCACTGCATGGCCTGTAGGTTGGCCTCAGCTGGACCTGGTAACTCTGGTCCCTACCTGGGCATCATCGGGACACGGTTCCTCTGCATGACCTCCAGGTTGGCCTCACCTGGACCTAGGGAGTGGGGTTGCCACCTGGGGCTCACCCATACCTGGTGACACAGGTCCACACGTGGGCCTCACTTGGACGTGGTGAAACTGGTCCTTACCTGGTCCTCACCCGGAACTCCTAACTCGGGTCACCACCTGGGAATCACATGAACCTGGTTAATCTGGTCCCCATCTGGTCCTCATCCAGTCCTGGTGACTTTGTCACCCCACCTGGACCTGATTGCTGTGGACTCCTTCTTGGCCTCACCTGGAACTGGTGACTCTGATCCTTACTGGGCCTCACCCAGATCTGGTGACTCTGGTCCTCACCTATGGACCATTAGGACCTGGATACTCTGTTCCACACCTGAGCCTCACCTGGACATGATGACTCTGGATCCCCTCTGGGCCTCACCCTGACATGATGACTCTGGTCCCCATCAGGATGTCACCTAGACTAGGTGAATCTGGTATCCCTCTAGGACTCAACTTGACCTGGTGACTCTGGTCCTGAACTGGGCCTCACGGGGACCTAGTGAACATGCTCCCCACCTGCGCCTCATCTGGATCTGGTGACTCTGGTTCTACATGGGAATCACTGGGACCTGGATACTCTCTTATATACCTGGGCCTCACCTGGACCTGGTGACTGTGGTCCCACCTGGGCCTCACCTGGACGAGGTGACTGGTTCCCACAGGGACCTCACATGGACCTGGTGACTCAGGTCCTCATATGGGCATCATGGGACCTGGTTTCTGAGTTCCACATCGGGGCCTCACCTGGACGACTCTGACTCTGGTCCCCACCTGGATATCACCAGGACCGGGAGACTCTGGTCCCCCTCTGGGAATCACCCGGGGCTGTCGACACTTGTCCTCAGCTGGGCCTCAACAGGACCTGGTGAATCTACTCCTCACTTAGGCCTCGTCTGGACCTTGTGACTCTTTTCCCACCTGGCATCAATGGGACATGGTTACTCTGTTTCCCACCTGGGTCTCACCTGGACATGATTACTTTGCTCCACACTTTGGCATCAACAAGTCCTGATGACTCTGGTCCCCCTACCTAGTCCTCAATCTGGACCTGGGGACTATGGTCCCCACCTGGGTCTCACCTGGACCTGGTGAATCTCGTTCCCACATGAACCACACCTGGACCTGGTGACTGTGGTGTTCTTGTAGACTCACATTTACCTGGTGACTCCGGTCCCCACTAGGGCCTCACCTGGATCTGGTGACTCTGGCCTACAGGTTGGCCTCACCTGGACCTGGTGAGTGGGTTGCCTCTAGGGCCTCACCCATACCTGGTGACTCAGGTCCCCATGTGAGCCTCTTGGACCTGGTGAATCTGGTCCTTACCTGGTCCTCTCCCAGACCCGATGACTCTGGTCACCACCTGGGCCTCACCTGGATCTGGTGAATCTGGTCCCAATCTGGGCCTCACCCATTCTTGATGACTTTGTTCCACACCTTGACCTGATTGCTGTGGACTCTTTCTTGGCCTCACCTGGAACTGGTGACTCTGATCCTATCTGCGCGTCACCCAGACCTGTTGACTCTGGTCCTTACCTGGGCATCATTCGTACCTGGTGACTCTGTTCCACACCTGAGCCTCACCTGGTCATGATGACTCTGGAACTTCTCTGGGCCTCACCCTGACCTGGTGACTCTGGTCCCCATTAGGACGTAACCTGGACTGGGTGATTCTGGTTCCCATCTAGGCCTCAAGCAGATCTGGTGATTCTGGTCCTCAACTGGGCCTCACGTGGACTTAGTGAATATGCTCCATCTTGGCCTCATTTGGACCTGGTGACTCGGGTCCCTAACTAGGCATCATCGGGACATGGTTCTGCGCATCGCCTGCAGGTTGGCCTCACCTGAACCTGGTGAGTGGGATTGCCACCTGTGGCTCACCGATACCTGGTGACTCAGGTCCCCACGTGGGCCTCTTGGACCTGGTGAATCTGGTCCTTACCTCGTCTTCTCCCAACCTGGGGACTCTGGTCATCACCTGGGCCTCACCTGGAGAAGGGAAACTGGTCCCCATCTGGGCCTCACCCAGTCCTGGTTACTTTGTTCCCCACCTGGAACTGATTGCTGTGGACTCTTTCTTTGCCTCACCTGCAACTGGTGACTCTGATCCTATCTGCGCGTCACCCAGATCTGTTGATTCTGGTCCTCATGTGGGCATCTTGGTACCTGGTGACTCAGTTCCACACCTGAGCCTCACCTGGACATGATGACTCTGGAACCTCTCTGGGCCTCACCCTGTCCTGGTGACTCTGGTCCCCATCTGGATGTCACCTGGACCAGGTGATTTTGGTACCCCTCTGAGCCTCAACCAGATCTGGTGACTCTGGTCCTCAACTGGGCCTCACCTGGACCTAGTGAATATGCTCCATCTGGGCCTCATTTGGACCTGGTGACTCTGGTCCCTCCCTCGGCATCATCGGTACATGGTTCCACTGCATGGCCTGCAGGTTGACATCACCTGGACCTGGTAACTCTGGTTCCTACATGGGCATCATCGGGACACGGTTCCTCTGCATGGCGCGAAAGATGGCCTCTCCTGGACCTGGTGAGTGTGGTTGCCACCTGTGCCTCACCCGTACCTGGGGACACAGGCCCCTCGTCGGCCTCTTGGACCTGGTGAATCTGGTCCTTACCTGGTCGTCTCCCATACCCGGGGTCTCTGGTCACCCCTGGGCCTCACCTGGTCCTGGTCAATCTGGTCCCCATCTGGGCATCACCCAGTCCTGGTGACTTTGTTCCCCACCTGGATGATTGCTGTGGACAATTTCTTGGCCTCACCTTGAACTGGTGACTCTGATCCTATCTGCACATTACCCAGACCTGGTGACTCTGGTCCTCACCTGGGCATCTTTGATACCTGGTGACTCTGTTCCACACCTGAGCCTCACCTGGACATGTTAACTCTGGAACCTCTCTGGGCCTCATCCTGACCTGGTGACTCTGGTCCCCATCTGGATGTCACCTGGACCAGGTGATTCTGGTACCCCTCTAGGCCTCAACCAGGTCTTGTGACTCTGGTACTCCACTGCACCTCACCTGGACCTAGTAAATATGCTCCATCTGGGTCTCATTGGACCTGATTCTGATCCCAACCTCGGCATCATCGGGACATGGTTTTACTGCTTGGCCTGCAGGTTGGCCTCACCTGGACCTGTTAAATCTGGTCCCTGCCTGGGCATCATCGGGACACGGTTCCTCTCCATCACATGCAGGTTGGCCTCACCTGGACCTGGTGAGTGGGGTTGCCACCTGGGCCTCGCCCATGCCTGGTGACACAGGTCCACACGTGGGCCTCACTTGGACCTGCTGAATCTGGACCTTACCTGGTCCTCACCCGGAACTTTTAACTCAGGTCACCACCTGGGAATCACCTGGACTTGGTGAATCTGGTCCCCATCTGGGGTCATCCATTCTTGGTTACTTTGTTCCCCAACTGGACCTGATTGCTGTGGACTCCTTCTTGGCCTCACCTGGAACTGGTGACTCTGATACTAACTGGGCCTCACCCTGATCTAGTGACTCTGGTCCTCACCTGTGGACCATTATGGAACTGGATCCTCTGCTCCACACGTGAGCCTCACCTGGACATGATGACTCTGGATCCCCTCTGGGCCTCAGCCTGACATGGTGACTCTGGTCCCCATCTGGATTTCACCTAGACCAGGTGAATCTGGTACCCCTCTAGGCCTCAACTTGATCTGGTGACACTGGGCCCCAAGTGGGCCTCACCGGGACCTAGTGAACATGCTCCCCACCTGCGCCGCATCTGGGCATGGTGACTCTGGTTTTACCTGGGCATCCTCGGGAAATGGTTACTGTATTCCCCACTGGGACTGACCTGATCATGGCAACTCTGGTCCTGACTTTGGCCTCTTCTGTAGCAGGTGACTCTGGCTCTACCTGGGCCTCACCTGTAACTGGTGACTCTGATCCTAAGCATGGCCTCACCTGACCTGGTGACTGTGGTTCCCATCGGGATCTCACCTGGACCTTTGTCTCTGGTCCCCTCCTGGGTAACATCAGGATATTGTTACACTGTTCACTAACAGTGATCCAGCTGGACCTATTAACTTTGGTCTTCACCTGGGCCAAAATGGACATGGTGACACTGGTTCCCACCTGGATCTCACCTGGACATGGTGAGGATCCCACCTGGTCCTCACCTGTAACTGGTGATTGTCGTTCCCACATGGACATCATGTGGACCTGGTGGCTGCAGTGTTTCTAGCTTCTCATGTACCTCGTGACTCTGGTCCCCACCAGGGCCTCACCGGGACCTGGTGAGTGTGGTTGCCACCTGCACCTCACCTGGACTTGGTGATTCTGGTCTGCACCTGAGAATACCCTGGATCTGGTGACTGTGGTCTACACCTGGGCTTCACCTGGATTCGGGGACTCCGGTCCCCATCTGGGCGTCACCTCGTCCTGTTGACCATGGTACTCAACTGGGCAAAATGGGACCTGGTGACTGTGTTCCACACCTGGACCTCACCTTACCAGGCGACTCTGGTCCCCCTCTGGGTCTCACCGTGCCCTAGTGACTGTGAACCCCACTTTGGACTGACTTGGACCTGCTGACCCTGGTTCCTACCTGCGACTGACGTCGTAATGTTGACTCTGGTACTTTCAAGGGCCTCCCCTGGACCTGGTGATCCTGGTCCCCACCTGGGCCTCACCTGGACGTGGTAATTTTGTCACCACCGGTTACTCACCTAGACCTTGTTACTGTGTTCCACACCTGAGCCTCAAGTAGACCTGTTGACCATGGTCCCCAAGCCGGCCTCACATGGACCTGTTGCCTCTGATCCCCCGGGGCCTCTCGTGTACCTGGTAACTCTGGTCCTCTCCTGGGCATCATTGGTCCTGGTGACTCTGTTCCATACCTGAGGCTCCCCTGGATATGATGACTCTGGTACCTCTCTGGCTATCAACCTGACCTGGTGACTCTGGTCCCCATATGGATGTCACCGGGACCAGGGGATTATGGTACCCCTCTGGGCCTCAACCAGGTCTGGTGACTCTGGTCCTCAACTGGGCCTCCTGGACTTAGTGAATATGCTCCATCTGGCCTCATTTGGACCTGGTAACTCTGGTCCCTACCTGGGCATCATGGGACTGGTTCCACTGCATGGCCTAGGTTGGCCTCACCTGGACCTGGTAACTCTCGTCCCTACCTGAGCATTTGGGACGGTTACTTTGCATGGCCTGCAGGTTGGCCTCACCTGGAACTGGTGAGTGGGTTTGTCACCTGGGCCTCACCCTTGCCTAGTGACACAGGCCCCACGTGGGCCTCACTTGGACCTGTGTATCTGGTAATCTGGCACCACCTGGGTCACCCCTGGTGAACTGGTAACTCTGGTCACCACATGGGAATCACCTGGACCTGGTGAATCTGTGTCCCCATCTGGGCCTCATCCAGTCCTCGTGACTTTTTCACCCACCTGGACCTGATTGCTGTGGACTCCTTCTTAGCCTAACCTGGAACTGTTGACTCTGATCCTAACAAGGCATCACTCAGATCTGTTGACTCTGGTCCTCACCTGTGGACCATTATGACCTGGATACTCTCTTCCACACGTGAGCCTCACCTGGACTGATGGACTCTGGATCCCCTCTGGCCCTCTCCCTGACATGGTGTCTCTGGTCCCCATCTGGAAGGTACCTAGACCAGGTGAACCTGGTACCCCTCTAGGCCTCAACTAGACCTGGTGACTCTGGTCCTCACCTGGGCCTCACCTGGACATGATAACTTTGCTCCACACTTTGGCCTCAGCTGGTCCTGATGACTCTGGTCCCCCCACCTAGTCCTCAATCTGGACCTGGTGACTGGTCCCCACCTGGAACTCACCTGGACCTGGTACTCTGGTCCCCGACCACCCAATCTGGACCTGGTGCTGTGGTGTCTTGTAGACTCACATTTACCTTGGGACTCCGGTCCCACTAGGGCCTCACCTGGATCAGGTGACTCTGGCCTGCAGGTTGGCCTCACCTTGACCTGGTGAGTGGGGTTGCCACCTGGGCCTCACCCATACCTGGTAACACAGGTCCCCACGTGGGTCTCACTTGAACCTGGTGTATCTGGTCCTTACCTGGTCCTCACCCGTAACTCGTCACCCTGGTCACCACCTGGGAATCACCTGGGGCCTGGTGAATCTGGTCCCCATCTGGTCCTCACTCAGTCCTGGTGACTTTGTTCCCCACCTTGACCTGATTAGCTGTGGACTCCTTCTTGGCCTCACCTGGAACTGGTGACTCTGATCCTAACTACGCCTCACCCAGATCTGCTGACTCTGGTCCTCACCTGTGGATCATTACGACCTGGATACTCTGTTCCACACCTGAGCCTCACCTGGACATGATGACTTTGGGATCCACTCTGGGCCTCCCTCTGACATGGTGACTCCTGGTCCCCATCTGGATATCACCTAGACCAGGTGAATCTGGTATGCCTCTAGGCCTCAACCAAACCTGGTGACTCTAGTCCCTCAACTGGGCCTCACTGGGACCTAGTGAATATGCTCCCCAACTGCGCCTCATCTGGACATGGTGACTCTGGTTCTACGTGGGCATCATCGGGACATGGTTACTCTATTCCCCACTGGGAGTGACCTGATCCTGGTAATACTATTCCGAACTTGGCATTTTCTCTACCAGGTGACTCTGGCTCCACCTGGTCCTCACCTGTAACTGGTGACTCTGATCCTAAGCATGGCCTCACCTGACCTGGTGACTGTGGTTCCCATCCGGAACTCACCTGGACCTCATGTTTCTGGTCCCAACTGGGCCTCACCAGGACCTGGTGTCTCGGTAACCACCTCGGTAGCATCAGGATATGGTTACACTGTTCAATAACAGTGACCCAGCGGGACCTATTATCTCTGGCCTTCACCTGGGCCACAGCAGGACATGGTATACTGGTTCCCACCTGGGTCTCACCTGGACATGGTGAGTCGGTTCCCCACCTGGTCCTCACCTGTAACTGGTGATTCTCGTTCCCACATGGACATCATGTGGACCTGGTGGCTGCAGTGTATCTAGCTTCTCATGTACCTCGTGACTCTGGTCCACACCAGGGCCTCACCGGGACCTGGTGAGTGTGGTTGCCACCTGCACCTCATCTGGACCTGGTTATTCTGGTCTGCACCTGAGACTACCCTGGATCTGGTGACTGTGGTCCCCACCTGGGCTTCACCTGGATTTGGGGACTCCGGTCCCCATCTGGGCCTCACCTGGCCCTGTTGATCATGGTCCTCAACTGGGAAAAATTGGGAACCCTCTGACTGTTTTCCACAACTGGACCTCACCTGGACCAGGTGACTCTGGTCCCCCTCTGTGTCTCACCGTGCCCTAGTGACTGTGAACCCCACTTTGGCCTGACTTCGACCTGATCACCCTGGTTGCCACCTGTGCCTGACCTCGAACTGTTGACTCTGGTTCTTTCAAAGGCCTCCCCTGTACCTGGTGATCCTGGTGCCCACCTGGCCCTCACCTGCACCTGGTGTCTCTAGTCACCACCGGGGACTCACCTGGACCTGCTTACTGTGTTCCACACCTCTGCCTCAAGTACACCTCTTGACCATGGTTCCCAAGCTCGCCACACATGGACCTGTTGCCTCTGATCCCCACCGGGGCCTCACGTGTACCTGGTAACTCTGGTCCTCACCTGGGCCCCATCTGCACCTAGTGACTCTGGTCCCCACCTGGACTTCACCTGGATCTGGTGACTCTGGTCCCCATCTGGAGCTCACCTGTATCTGGTGACTCTTCTCAGTTTGGCCTCACCTGACTGGTGTCTCTCGTCCCCACTTGACCTAACTCAGAACTGCTGAATCTTGCCCCACCTAGGCCGCACCCAGACCTGATGACTCTTGTCCCCAGCTATGCCTCAATTCGACCTGATGAATCTGGTCCTCACGTGGGCCTCACATGGACCTCGGACTCAGCGGGATAGAGTTGCTCTGGTTCCCACAAGGGGCTCACCTGATACTGGTGACTGTGTTCTTATTCTATACCTCACCAGGACCTAGTGATTCTGTTCCCCATCTGGGCTTTCATGGCCCTAGTGACACTGGTCCTCACCCAGGCATCATTGGGACCTGGATACTCTATTCCACACCTGGGCCTCACTTTGTCCAGGGACCTCTGGTCCCATTCTAGGCCACAAACTAAACTGGTTACTCTGGTTCCCACTCGGGGCCTCACCCTTACCTGGTGACTCTGGTCACCCCTTGGGCTTCCCTTCGGGCCTGGTGAATCTGGTTCTTAGCTGGTCCGCACCTGGATCTGGTGACAGGTCACCACGTGGGCCTCACCTGGACTTGGTGATTCATGTTGCCACCTGCGCCTCACCTGGACCTTGTGACTGTGGTCCATCCTGGACCTCACCTGGATCTGGTGGCTCTGGTTCCCATATGGGGCTCTCCTTGGACCTGGTTCCTGTGGTCTCCATCTGGCCTCACCTGGAACACAATGACTCTGATCCATATTTGGGCCTCTCCTGGACCTGTTGAGTCTGGTCCTTACCTGGGCATCATTGGGACCTGGATACTCTCTTATATACCTCGGCCTCACCAGGACCTGGTGACTGTGGTCCCACCTGGGCCTCACCTGGACGGGGTGACTGGTTCCCTCAGGGACCTCACCTGGACCTGGTGACTCAGGTCCTCATATGGGCATCTTGGGACCTGGTTTCACAGTTCCACATCGGGGCCTCACCTGGACCTAGTGATTCTCGTCCCCCTCTGGGCCTCACCCAGACTTGTGACACTGGTCCCCACCTGGATATCACCAGAACCGGGTGACACACCCGGAGCTGGGGACACTGGTCCTCAGCTGGGCCTCAACAGGACCTGGTGAATCTACTCCTCACTTAGACCTCGTCTGGACCTTGTGACTCTTTTCCCACCTGACATCAATGGGACATGGTTACTGTGTTCCCCATCTGGGCCTCACCTGGTCATGATAACTTTGCTCCACACTTTGGGCTCAACTGGTCCTGATGACTCTGGTCCCCCCACCTAGGCCTCAATCTGGACCTGGTGACTGTGGTCCCCCCCTGGGTCTCACCTGGATCTGGTGACTCTCGTTCCCACATGAACCAAACCTGACCTGGTGACTGTGGTGTTCTTGTAGACTCACATTTACCTGCTGCCTCGTGTCGCCACTAGGACCTCAACTGGATCTGTTGACTCTGGCCTGCAGGTTCGCCTCACTTGGACCTGGTGAGTGGGGTTGCCACCTGGGCCTCACCGAAACCTGGTGACTCAGGTCCCCACGTGGGCCTCTTGGACCTGTTAATCTGGTGCTTGCCTGGTCCTCTCCCAGACCCGGGTACTCTGGTCCCCAACTGGGCCTCACCTGGACCTGGTGATTGTGGTCCCCATCTGGGCCACACCCAGTCCTGGTGACTTTGTTCCCCACCTGGACCTGATTGCTGTGGACTCCTTCTTGGCCTCACCTGGAACCGGTGTCTCTGATCCTATCTGCGCCTCACCCAGACCTGTTGACTCTGGTCCTCACCTGGGCATCATTGGTACCTGGTGACTCTGTTCCACACCTGAGCCTCACCTGGACATGATGACTCTGGAACCTCTCTGGGCCTCACCCTGACCTGGTGATTCTGGTCCCCATCTGGATTTCACCTGGACCAGGTGATTCTGGTACCCCTCTAGGCCTCAACGAGATCTGGTGACACTGGTCCTCAACTGGTCCTCACCTGGACCTAGTGAATATGCTCCATCTAGGCCTCATTTGGACCTGGTGACTCTGGTCCCTACCTGGGCATCATCGGGACATGGTTCCACTGCATGGCCTGCAGGTTGGCGTCACCTGGACCTGGTAAATCTGGTCCCTACCTGGGCATCAACGGGACATGGTTTCTCTGCATGGCATGCAGGTTGGCCTCACCTGGACCCGTAAGTCTATTCCCCTACATGGGCATCATTGGGATATGGTTCCTCTGCATGGCCTGCATGTTGGCTTCACCTGGACCTGGTTAGTGGGGTTTTCACCAGTGCCTCACCCATACCTGGTGACACAGGTCCCCACGTGCTCATCACTTGGACCTGGTGAATCTGACCCTTACCTGGTCCTCACCCGGAACTGGTAAGTCTGGTCACCACCTAGGAATCACCTGGGCCTGGTGAATCTGGTCCCCATCTGGGCCTCACCCAGTCCTGGTGAATTTGTTCCCCATCTGGGCCTGATTGCTGTGGACTCCTTCTTGGCCTCACCTTGAACTGGTGACTCTGGTACTCACCTGTGGTCCATTATGACATGGATACTCTGTTCCAACCTGAGCCTCACCTGGATATGATGACTCTGGATCCCCTCTGGGCCTCAGCCTGACATGGTGACACTGGTCCCCATCTGGATGTCACCTAGACCAGGTGAAACTGGTACCCCACTAGACCTCAACTTGACCTGGTGACTCTGGTCCTCAACTGGGCCTCACCGGGACCTAGTGAACATGCTCCCCACCTGCGCCTCATCTGGACCTGGTGACTCTGGTCCCTACCTGGGCATCATCAGGACATGGTTGCTTTGCATGGCCTGAAGGTTACCCTAACCTGGACCTGGTGTGTGGGGTTGCCACCTGGGTCTCACCCATACCTGGTGACTCAGGTCCCAACGTGAGACTCTTGGACCTGGTGAATCTGGTCCTTACCTGTTCCTCTCCCAGATTCGGGGACTCTGGACACCACCTGGGCTCACCTGGACCTGGTGGATCTGGTCCCCATCTGGGCCTCACCCAGTCCATGTGACTTTGTTCCCCACCTGTACCTGATTGCTTTGGACTGTTTCTTGGCCTCACCTGGAACTGGTGTCTCTGATCCTATCTGCGCCTCACCCAGACCTGTTGACTCTGGTCCTCACCTGGGCATCATTGGTACCTGGTGTCTCTGTTCCACACCTGAGCCTCACCTGCATATGTTGACTCTGGAACCACTCTGGGCCTCACCCTGACCTGAAGACTCTGGTACCCATCTGGATGTCACCAAGACCAGGTGAATCTGGTACCCCTCTGGGCCTCAACTAGACTTGGTGACACTGGTCCTCAACTGGGCCTCACCGGGACCTAGTGAATATGCTCCCCACCTGCGCCTCATCTGGACCTGGTGACTCTGGTTCTACCTGGGCATCATCGGGTCATGGTTACTCTATTCCCCACTGGGACTGACCTGATCCTGGTAACTCTGGTCCTGACATTTGGCTCTTCTGTACCAGGTGACTCTGGCTCCACCTGGGCCTCACCTGTAACTGTTGAATCTGATCCTAAGCATGGACTCACCTCACCTGATGTTGTGGTGCCCATGGGACATCACCTGGTCTTCATGTCTCTGGTCTCACCTGGGCCTCACCAGGACTTGGTGTCTCTCGTTCCCACCTGGGTAGCATCAGGATATGGTTACACTGTTCACTAACAGTGACCCAGCCGGACCTATTAACTCTGGTCTTCACGTGGGCCACACCTGGACATGGTGACACTGGTTCCCACCTGGGTCTCACCTGGACATGGTGAGTCGGATCCCCACAGGGTCCTCACCTCTAACTGGTGATTCTCATTCCCAAATGGACATCATGTGGACCTGGTGGCTGCAGTGTTTCTAGATTCTCATGTACCTCGTGACTCTGGTCCCCACGAGGGCCTCACCGGGACCTGGTGAGTGTGGTTGCCACCTGCACCTCACCTGGAACTGGTGATTCTGGTCTGCACCTGAGACTACCCTGGATTTGGTGACTATGGTCCCAATCTGGGCTTCACCTGGATTTGGGCACTCCGATTCCCATCTGGGCCTCACCTGGCCCTGTTGACCATGGTCCTCAACTGGGCAAAATTGGGACCCGGTGACTGTGTTCCACACCTGGACCTCACCTGGACCAGGTTACTCTGGTCCCCCTCTGGGTCTCACCGTGCTCTAGTGACTGTGAACCCCACTTTGGCCTGACTTGGACCTGCTGACCCTGGTTGTCACCTGCGCCTGACCTCGAAATGTTGACTCTGGTTCTTTCAAGGGCCTCCCCTGTAACTGGTGATCCTGGTCCCCACCTGGGCCTTACCTGGACCTGGTGACTCTTGTCACCACCGGGGACTCACCTGGACCTGCTTACAGTGTTCCACACTGGGTCTCAAGTAGAACTCTTGACCATGGTCCCCAAGCCTGCTTCACATTGACCTGTTGCCTCTGATACCTACCGGCGCCTCACGTGTACCTGGTAACTCTGGTCCTCACATGGGCCTCATCTGGACCTAGTGACTCTGGTCCCCACCTGGGCTTCACCTGGATCTGGTGACTCTGATCCCCACCTGGACTTCACCTGGATCTGGGGACACTGGTCCCAACCTGGACCTCTCCTGGACCAGCTGACTCTCTTTCCATCATGGACCTCACCTGGATCTGGTGACTCTGGTCCTCAGTTTGGCCTCACCTGGACCTGGTGTCTCTCGTCCCCACTTTGACCTAACTCAGAACTGCTGAATCTTGACCCACCTAGGCCGCACCCAGACCTGGTGACTCTTGTCCCCAGCTATGCCTCTATTCAACCTGAAGAATCTTGTCCTCAACTGGGCCTCACATGGACCTGGGACTCAGCTGGATAGAGTGGCTCTTGTTCCCACAAGGGGCTCACCTGATACTGCCGAATGTGGTCTTATTCTATGTCTCACCAGTTCCTAGTGATTCTGTCCCCCATCTGGGCCTGCATGGCCCTAGGGACTCTGGTCCTCACCCAGGCATCATTGGGACCTTGATACTCTGTTCCACACCTGGACCTCACTTTGACCAGTGACCTCTGGTCCCATTCTGGGCCTCAAACTAAACTAGTTACTCTGGTTCCACTCTGGGCCTCACCCTTACCTGGTGACTCTGGTCACCCCTTGGGCTTCACTTGGGCCTGGTGAATCTGGTCCTTAGCTGGTCCACACCTGGATCTGGTGACAGGTCGCCACCTGACCTCACCTGGGCTTGGTGAATCCTGTTGCCATCTGCGCCTCCCCTGGACCTTGTGAAAGTGGTCCCACCTGGACCTCACCTGGATCTGGTGGCTCTGGTTCCAATATGGGGCTCTACTGGACCTGGTTCCTGTGGTCTCCATCTGGCCTCACCTGGAACAAAATGACTCTGATCCATATTTGGGCCTCTCCTAGACCTGTTTACTCTGTCCTTACCTTGGCATTATTGGGACCTGGATACACACTTATATACCTGGGCCTCACCTGGACCTGGTGACTGTGGTCCCACCTGGCCTCACCTGGACGAGGTGACTGGTTCCCACAGGGACCTCACCTGTACCTGGTGACCCATGTCCTCATATGGGCATCATGGGTCCTGCTTTCTCAGGTCCACATTGGGGCCTGACCTGGACCTAGTGATTCTCGTCCCCCTCTGGGCCTCATCCTGACGTGGTGACTCTGGTCCCTATCTGGATATCACCAGAACCGGGTGACTCTGTTTCCCCTCTGGGACTCACCCAGAGCTGGGGACAGTGGTCCACAACTGGTCCTCAACAGGACCTGGTGAATCGACTCCTCACTTAGACCTCGTCTGGACCTGTGACTCTTTTCCCACCTGACATCAATGGGACATGGTTACTCTGTTCCCCAACTGGGCCTCACCTGGATATGATAACTTTGCTCCACACTTTGGCCTCAACTGGTCCTGATGAATCTGGTCCCCCCACGTAGGCCTCAATCTGGACCTGGTAACTGTGGTCCCCACCTGGGTCTCTTGGACCTGGTGACTCTTTTTCCCACATGAACCACACCTGGACCTGGTGACTGTGGTGTTCTTGTAGACTCACATTTACCTAGTGACTCTGGTCCCCACTAGGGCCTCACGTGTATCTGGTGACTCTGGCCTGCAGGTGGCCTCACCTGGACTTGGTGAGTGGGGTGGCCACCTGGGACACACCCATACCCGGTGACTCAGGTCCCCACGTGTGCCTCTTTGACCTGGTGAATCTGGTCCTTACCTGGTCCTCTACTATACCCGGGGACTCCGGTCACCACCTGGGCCTCACCTGGACCTGGTGAGTGAATCTGGTCTCCATCTGGGCCTCACCCAGTCCTGGTGACTTTGTTCCCCACCTGGACCTGATTGCTGTGGACACTTTCTTGGCCTTACCTGGAACTGGTGGCTCTGATCCTATCTGCACGTCACCCAGATCTGGTGACTCTGGTCCTCAACTGGGCCTCACCTGGACCTAGTGAATATGCTCCATCTGGGCCTCTTTTGGGCCTGGTGACTCTGTTCCCTACCTGCGCATCACCGGGACATGGATCCACTGCATAGCCTGCAGGTTGGCCTCACCTGGAACTGGTAACTCTGGTCCCTACATGGGCATCATCGGGACATGGTTCCTCTACATGGCCTACAGGTTGGCCTCACCTGGACCTGGTGAGTGGGGTTGCCACCTGGGCCTCACCCATACCTGGTGACAAAGGTCCCCACGTGGGCCTAGATTGGACCTTGTGAATCTGGTCCTTACCTTATACTCACCCGGAACTGGTAACCCTGTTCACCACCTGGGCCTCACCCTGACTTGGTGATTCTGGACCCATCTGGATTTCACCTAGACCAGGTGAATCTGGACCCCTCTACGCCTCAACTAGAACTGGTGACTCTTGTCCTCAACTTGGCATCACCGGGACCTAGTGAATATGCTCCCCACCTGCGCCTCATCTGGACCTGGTGACTCTGGTTCTTCCTGGGCATCATCGGGACATGGTTACTCTATTCGCCACTGGGACTGACGTGATCCTGGTAACTCTTGTCCTGACTTTGGCCTCTTCTGTACCAGGTGACTCTGGCTCAATCTGTGCCTCACCTGTAACTGGTGACTCTGATCCTAAGGATGGCCTCACCTGACCTGGTGACTGTGGTTCCCATCGGGACCTCATCTGGACCTCGTGTCTCTGGGCCCACCTGGGCCTCACCAGGATATGGTGTCTCTGGTACCCACCTGGGTAGCATCAGGATATGGTTACACTGTTCACTAACAGTGACCCAGCCGGACCTATTAACTCTGGTCTTCACCTGGGTCTCACCTGGGCATGGTGGGTCGGATCCCCACCTGGTCCTCACCTGTAACTGGTGATTCGCGTTCCCACATGGACATCATGTGGACCTGGTGGCTGCAGTGTTTCTAGCTTCCCATGTACCTCGTGGCTCGGGTCCCCACCAGGGCCTCACCGGGACCTGGTGAGTGTGGTTGCCACCTGCACATCACCTGGACCTGGTGATTCTGGTCTGCAACCGAGACTACCCTGGATCTGGTGACTGTGGTCCCCACCTGGGCTTCACCTGGATTTGGGGACTCAGGGCCCCATATGGGCACTCCTGGCTCTGTTGACCATGATCCTCAACTCGGTAAATTTGGGACCTGGTGACTGTGTTCCACAACTGGACCTCACCTGGACCATGTGACTCTGGTCCCCCTCTGGGTCTCACCGTGCCCTAGTGACTGTGAACCCCACTTTGGCCCGACTTGCACCTTCTGTCCCTGGTTGCCACCTGCACCTGACCTCGAACTGTTGACTCTGGTTCTTTCAAAGGCCTCCCCTGTACCTGGTGATCCAGGTCCCCACCTGGGCGTCACCTGGACCTGGTGACTCTTGATACAACCGGGGACTTACCTGGACCTGGTTACTGTGTTCCACACATGGGCCTCAAGTAGACCTGTTCACCACGGTTCCCAAGCCGGCCTCACATGGACTTGTTGCCTCTGATCCCCACAGGGGCCTCACGTGTACCTGGTAACTCTGGTCCTCACCTGGGCCTCATCTGGACTTGGTGACTCTGGTCCCCACCTGGGCTTCACCTGGATCTGGTGACTCTGGTCCCCACCTGGACTTCACCTGTATCTGGGGACTCTGGTCCCAACCTGGACCTCTCCTGGACCTGGTGACTCTCTTTCCAACATGGACCTCACCTGGGTCTGGTGACTCTGCTCCTCAGTTTGGCATCACCCGTACCTGGTGTCTCTTGTCCCCACTTTGACGTAACTCAGAACTGCTGAATCTTGCCCCACTTAGGCCGCACCCAGATCTGGTGACTCTTGTCCCCAGCTATGCCTCAATTCGACTTGATGAATCTGGTCCTCACGTGGGCCTCACATGGACCTGGGACTCAGCTGGATAGAGTGGCTCTGGTTCCCACAAGGGGCTCACCTGACACTACTGACTGTTGTCTTATTCTGTGCCTCACTAGTACCTAATGATTCTGTTCGCCATCTGGGCCTGCATGGACCTAGTGACTCTGGTCCTCACCCGGGCATGATTGGGACCTGGATACTCTATTCCACACCTGGGCCTCACTTTGACCAGAGACCTCTGGTCCCATTCTGGGCCTCAAACTAAACTGGTTATTCTGGTTCCCCCTCTAGCCTCACCCTTACCTGGTGACTCTGGTCACCCCTTGGCTTCATTGGGCCTGTTAAATTTGGTCTTTAGCTGCTCCGCACCTGGATCTGGTGACTGTTCGGCACCTGGGCCTCACCTGCACTTGGTGAATCCTGTTGCCACCTGCGCCTCACCTGGACCTTGTGACTGTGATCCCACCTGGACCTCACCTGGATCTGCTGGCTCTGGTTCCCATATTGGCTCTCCTGGACCTGGTTCCTGTGGTCTCCATCTGGCCTCACCTGGAACACAATGACTCTGATCCATATTTGGGCCTCTCCTGGACCTGTTGACTCTGGTCTTTACCTGGGCATCATTGGGACCTGGATACTCTCTTATATACCTGGACCTCCCCTGGGCCTGGTGACTGTGGTCCCACCTGGGCCTCACCTGGACGAGGTGACTGGTTCAGACCCGGACATCACATGGACCTGGTGACTCATGTCCTCATATCGGCATCTTGGGACTTGGTTTCTCAGTTCCACATCGGGTCCTCACCTGGACCTAGTGATTCTCCTCCCGCTCTTGGCCTCACCCTGACGTGGTGACTCTGCTCCCGACCTGGATATCACCAGGACAGGGTGACTCTAGTCCCCCTCAAGGACGCACCCGCAGCTGGGGACACTGGTCCTCAACTGGGCCTCAACAGGACCTGGTGAATCTACTCCTCACTTAGGCCGCGTCTGGACCTTGTGACTCTTTTCCCACCTGGAATCAATGGGACATGGTTACTCTGTTCCCCACATGGGCCTACCCTCGACATGATAACTTTGCTCCACACTTTGTCCTCAACTGGTCCTGATGACTCTGGTTCCACCACCTAAGCCTCAATCTGGACCTTGTGACTGTGGTCCCGACCAGGGTCTCACCTGGACTTGGTGACTCTCGTTCCTACATGAACCACACCTGGACCTAATGACTGTGGTTTTCCTGTAGACTCACATTTACCTGGTGACTCCGGTCCCCACTAGGGCCTCACCTGGATCTGGTGACTCTGGCCTGCAGGTTGGCCTCACCTGGACCTGGTGATTCTGGTCTGCACCTGAGGCTACCCTGGATCTGATGACTCCGGTTCCACCTGGGCATCACCTGGATTTGGGGACTCCGGTCCCCATCTGGGCCTCACCTGGCCCAGTTGACCATGGTCCTCAACTGGGCAAAATTGGGAACCGGTGACTCTGTTCCACAACTGGATCTCACCTGGACCAGGTGACTCTGGTCCCCCTCTGGGTCTCACCGTGCCCTAGTGACTGTGAACCCCACTTTGGACTGACTTGGACCTGCTGACCCTGTTTGCCACCTGCGCCAGACCTCGAACTGTTGACTCTGGTTCTATCAAGGGCCTCCCCTGGACCTGGTGATCCTGGTCCCCACCTGGGCCTCACCTGGACGTGGTGACTCTTGTCACCACCGGGGACTCACCTGGACCTGCTTACTGTGTTCCACACCTGGGCCTCAAGTCAACCTGTTGACCATGGTCCCCAAGCCGGCCTCACATGGACCTGTTGCCTCTGAAGCCCACCGGGGCCTCACGTGTACCTGGTAACTCTGGTCCTCACCTGGGCCTCATCTGGACCTAGTGACTCTGGTCCCCCCTGGGCTTCACCTTGATCCGGTGACTCTGGTCCCCACCTGGACTTCACCTGGATCTGGTGACTCTGGTCCCCACCTGGACCTCTCCTGGACCTGCTGACTCTCTTTCCAACATGGACCTCACCTGGATCTGGTGACTCTGGTCCTCAGTTTGGCCTCACCTGGACCTGGTGTCTCTCGTCCCCATTTTGACCTAACTCAGAACTGCTGAATCTTGCCCCACCTAGGCCGCACCCAGACCTGGTGACTCTTGTACCCAGCTATGCCTCAATTCGACCTGATGAATCTGGTCCTCACGTGGGCCTCACATGGACCTGGGACTCACCTGGATAGAGGGGCTCTGGTTCACACAAAGGGCTCACCTGATACTGCTGACTGTGGTCTTATTCTATGCCTCACCATGACCTAGTGATTCTGTTCCCCATCTGGGCCTGCATGGCCCCAGTGACTCTGGTCCTCACCCAGGCATCATTGGGACCTGGATACTCTATTCCACACCTGGGCCTCACTTTGACCAGGGACCTCTGGTCGCATTCCGGGCCTCAAACTAAACTGGTTACTCTGGATCCCCCTCTGGGCCTCACCCATACCTGGTGACTCTGGTTACCCCTTGCGCTTCACTTGGGCCTGTTGAATCTGGTCCTTAGCTGGTCCTCACCTGGATCTGGTGACTGGTCGCCACCTGGGCCTCACCTGGACTTGGTGAATCCTGTTGCCACCTGCGCCTCACCGGGACCTTGTTACTGTGGTCCCACCCGGACCTCACCTGGATCTGGTGGCTCTGGTTCCCATATGGCGCTCTCCTGATCCTGGTTCCTGTGGTCTCCATCTGACCTCAACTAGAACACAATGACTCTGATCCATATTTGGGCCTCTCCTTGAACTATTGACTCTGGTCCTTACCTGGGCATCATTGGGACCTGGATACTCTCTTATATACCTGGGCCTCACCTGGACCTTGTGACTGTGTTCCCACCTGGGCCTCACCTGGACGAGGTGACTGGTTCCCACAGGAAACTCACCTGTACCTGGTGACTCAGGGCCTCATATGGACATCATGGGACCTGGTTTCGCAGTTCCACATTGGGGCCTCACCTGGAACTAGTAATTCTCGTCCCCCTCTGGGCCTCACCCTGACGTGCTGACTCTGTCCCCACCTGGATATCACCAGAACCGGGTGACTCTGGTCCCCTGTGGGACTCAACCGGAACTGGGGACACTGGTCCTCTACCGGACCTCAACAGGACCTGGTGAATCTACTCCTCACTTAGGCCTCTTCTGGACCTTGTGACCCTTTTCCCACCTGGCATCAATGAGACATGGTTACTCTGTTCCTCACGTAGGCCTCAACTGGACATGATAACTTTGCTCCACACTTTGGCCTCAACTGGTCCTGATGATTCTGGTCCCCCGACCTAGGCCGCAATCTGGACCTGGTGACTGGTCCACACCTGGGTCTCACCTGGACCTGGTGACTCTCTTTCCCACATGAACCACACCTGGACCTGGTGACGGTGGTGTTCTTGTAGACTCACATTTATTTTTATTTTTATTTATTTTTTTTTCTTGTAGACTCACATTTAAATGGTGACTCTGGTCCTCACTAGGGCTTCACCTGGATCTGGTGACTCTGGCCTGCCGGTTGGCCTCACCTGGACCTGGTGACTGGGGTTGCCACCAGGGCCTCAACCATACCTGGTGACTCAGGTCCCCACGTGGCTCTCTTTGACCTGATGAATCTGGTCCTTACCTGGTCATCTCCCACTCCCAGGGACTCTGGTAACCAACCGGGCCTCACCTGGACCTGCTGAATCTGGTCCCTACTGGGCCTCACATATCCTAGTGACTTTGATCCCCACCTGGTCTGATTGCTGTGGACAATTTCTTGGCCTCACCTGGAACTGGTGACTATGATCCTATCTGTGCATCCCCCAGATCTGGTGACTCTGGTCCTCCCATGGGCATCATTGGTACCTGGTGACTCTGTTCCACACCTAAGCCTCACCTGGACATGATGACTCTGGAACCTCTCTTGTTCTCACCGTGACCTGGTGACTCTGGTCCCCATCTGGATGTCACCTGGACCAGCTGATTCTGGCACCCCTATAGGCCTCAACCAGATCTGGTGACTCTGGTCCTCAAATGGGACTCACCTGGACCTAGTGAATATGCTCAATCTGGGCCTCATTTGGACGTGGTGACTTTGGTCCTGACTTTGACCTCTTCTGTACCAGGTTACTCTGACTCCACCTGGGCCTCACCTGTAACTGGAGACTCTGATCCTAAGCATGGCCTCACCTGACCTGGTGACTGTGGTTTCCATCGGGACCTCACCTGGACCTCATGTCTCTGGTCCCACCTGGGCCTCGCCAGGACCTGGTGTCTCTGGTACCCACCTGGGTACCATCAGGATATGGTTACACTGTTCACTCACAGTAACCCAGCCGGACTTATTAACTCTAGTCTTCACCTGGGCCACACCTGGACATGGTGACACTGGTTCCCACCAGGGTCTCACCTGGACATGGTGATTCAGATCCCACCTGGTCCTCACTTGTAACTGGTGATTCTCGTTCCCACATGGACGTCATGTGGACCTGGTGGCTGCAGTGTTTCTAGCTTCTCATGTACCTCGTGACTATGGTCCCCACCAGGGCCTCACCGGGACCTGGTAAGTGTGGTTGCCACCTGCACCTCACCTGGACCTGGTGATTCTGGTCTGCACCTGAGACAAACCTGGAGTTGGTGACTGTGGTCCCCACCTTGGCTTCACCTGGATTTGGGGACTCCAGTCCCCATCTGGGCCTCACCTGGCCCTGTTGACCATGGTCCTCCACTCGCAAAATTGGGAACCAGAGACTGTGTTCCACATCTGGACCTCACCTGGACCAGGAGACTCTGGTCCCTGTCTGGGTCTCACCGTGCCCTAGTGACTGTGAACCTCACTTTGGCCTGACTTGGACCTGCTGACCCTGGTTGCCACCTGCGCCTGAACTCGAACTGTTGACTGTGGTTCTTTCAAGGGCCTCCCCTGGACCTGGTGATCCTGGTCCCAACTTGGGCCTCACCTGGACGTGGTGACCCTTGACAACACCGGGGACCCACCTGGACCTGGTTACAGTGTTCCACACCGGGGCCTCAAGTAGACCTGTTGACTATGGTCCCCAAGCCGGCCTCACATGGACCTGTTGCCTCTGATCCCCACCGGGGCCTCACGTGTACCTGGTAACTCTGGTCCTCACCTGGGCCTCATCTGGACCTAGTGACTCTGGTCCCCACCTGGGCTTCACCTCGATCTGGTGACTCTGGTCCCCACCTGGGCTTCACCTGCATTTGGTCACTCTGGTCCCCACCTGGAATTCACCTGGATCTGGTGACTCTGGTCCCCACCTGGACCTCACCTGGATCTGGTGACTCTCGTCCTCACTTTGGCCTCACCTGGACCTAAGGTCTCTCATCCCCACTTTGACCTAACTCAGAACTGCTGAATCTTGCCCCATCGAGGCCGCACGCAGACCTGATGACTCTTGTCCCCAGCTATGCCTCAATTCGACCTGATGAATCTGGTCCTAACGTGGGCCTCACATGGACCTGGGACTCAGCTGCATAGAGTGGCTCTGGTTCCCACAAGTGCCTCCCCTGATACTGGTGACTGTGGTCTTATTCTATGCCTCACCAGGACCTAGTGATTTTGTTCCCCATCTGGGCCTGCATGGCCTTAGTGACTCTGGTCCTCACCCAGGCATCATTCGGACCTGGATACTCTATTCCACACCTGGGCCTCACTTTGACCCGGGATCTCTGGTCCCATTATGGGCCTCAAACTAAACTGGTTACTCTGGTTGCCCCTCTGGGCCTCACCCTTACCTGGTGACTCTAGTCACCCCGTGGGCTTCACTTGGGGGTGGTGAATCTGGACCTTAGCTGGTTTTCACCTGGATCTGGTGACTGGTCGCCACCTGGGCCTCACCTGGACTTGGTAAATCCTGTTGCCACCTGCACCTTACCTGGACCTTGTGACTGTGGTCCCACCTGAAACTCTCCTGGATCTGGTGGCTCTAGTTCCCATATGGGGCTCTCCTGGACCTGGTTCCTGTGGTCTCCATCTGGACTCACCTGGAACACAATGACTCTGATCCATATTTGGGCCTCTCCTGAACCTGTTGACTCTGGTCCTTACCTGGGCATCATTGGGACCTGGATACTCTCTTATATACCTGGGCCTCACCTGGACCTGGTGACTGTGGTCCCAACTGGGCCTCACCTCGACTGGGTGACTGGTTCACGCAGGGAACTCACCTGGACCTGGTGACTCAGGTCCTCAAATGGGCATCATGGGACCTGGTTTCTCATTTCCACATCGGGACCTCATCTGGACCTAGTGACCCTCGTCCCCCTCTGGGCCTCACCATGACGTGGTGACTCTTGTCCCCACCTGGATATCACCAGAACCGGGTGACTCTGGTCCCCCTCTGGGACTCACCCGGAGCTGGGGACACTGAGCCTCAACTGGGCCTCAACAGGACCTGGTGAATCTACTCCTCACTTAGGCCTCATCTGGACCTTGTGACTCTTTTCCCACCTGGCATCAATAGGACACGGTTACTCTGTTCCCCACCTGGGCCTAACCTGGACACGATAACTTTGCTCCACACTTTGGCCTCAAATGGTCCTGATGACTCTCGTCCCCCCACCTAGGCCTCACTCTGGACCTGGTGACTGTCGTCCCCACCAGGTTCTCACCTGGACCTGGTGACTCTCGTTCCCACAGGAACCACACCTGGACCTGGTGACTGTGGTGTTCTTGTAGACTCACATTTACCTGGAGACTCTGGTCCCCACCTGGATCTGGTGACTCTTGCCTGCAGGTTGTCCTCACCTGGACCTGGTAACTCTAGTCCCTAGATGGGCATCTTCGGTACGTGGTTCCACTGCAAGGCCTGCAGGATGGCCTCACCTGGACCTGGTGAGTGGGGTTACCACTTGGGCCTCACCCATACTAGGTGACACAGGTCCCCACGTGGGTCTAACTTGGATCTGGTGTATCTGGTAATTCTGGTCACCTTCTGAGAATCACCTGGACTTGGTGAATCTGGTAAATCTGGTCACCACCTGGGAATCACGTGGACCTGGTGAATCTGGTCCCCATCTGGGCTTCACCCAGTCCAGATGACTTTGTTCCCCACCTGGACCTGATTGCTGTGGACTCCTTGACCTCACCTGGAACTGGTGACTCTGATCCTAACTGGGCCTAACCCAGATCTGGTGACTCTGGTCCTCACCTATGGACAATTATGACCTGGATACTCTCTTCCACACCGGAGTCACACCTGCACATGATGACTCTGGAACCTCTCTAGGCCTCACCCTGACCTGGTGACTCTGGTCCCCATCTGGATTTCACCTGGTCCAGGTGATTCTGGTACCCCTCTAGGGTCAACCAGATCTGGTGACTCTGGTCCTCACATGGGCCTCACCTGGACCAAGTGAATATAATCCATCTGGGCCTCATTTGGACCTGGAACTCTGGTCCCTACCTGGGCATCATCAGAACATGGTTACTCTGCATTGCCTGCAGGTTGGCCTCACCTGGTCCTGGTGAGTGTGGTTGCCACCTGGGTCTCACCCATACCTGGTGACACGGGTCCCCACGTGGGCCACACTTCGACCTGGTGAATCTGGTCCTTACCTGGTCCTCACCCGGAACTGGTAACTCCGGTCATCATCTGGGAATCTCCTGGACCTTGTGAATCTGGTCCCCGTCTGGGACTCTCCCAGTCCTGGCGACTTTGTTCCCCACCTGGACCTGATTGCTGTGGACTCCTTCTTGGCCTCACCTGGAACTAGTTACTCTGATCCTAAGTGAGCCTCACATAAATCTGCTGAATCTGGTCTTAACCTGTGGACCATTATGACCTGGATACTCTGTTCCACATCTGAGCCTCACCTGGACATGATGACTCTGGAACCACTCTGGGCCTCACCCTGACCTTGTGACTCTGGTCCCCATTAGGATGTAACCTGGACCAGGTGATTCTGGTACCCCTCTAGGCCTCAACCAGATCTGGTGACTCTGGTCCTCAACTGGGACTCACCTGGACTTAGAGAATATGCTCCATCTTGGCCTCATTTGGACCTGGTGACTCGGGTCCCTACCTGGGCAACATCGGGACATGGTTCCACTACATGGCCTGCAGGTTGGCCTCACCTGGAACTGGTGAGTGGGATTGCCACCTGGGGCTCTTCCATACCTGGTGACACAGGTCCCCACGTCGGCCTCTTGGACCTGGTGATTCTGGTCCTTACCTGGTCCTCTCCCAACCTGGGGTCTCTGGTCATCACCTGGGCCTCACCTGGACAAGGTGAATCTTGTCCCCATCTGGGCCTCACCCAGTCCTGTTTACTTTGTTCCGCACCTGGACCTGATTGCTGTGGACTCTTTCTTTGCCTCACCTGGAACTGGTGACTCTGGAACCTCTCTGGGCCTCACCCTGACCTGGTGACTCTGGTCCCCATCTGGATGTCACCTGGACCAGGTGATTCTGGTACCCCTCTAGGCCTTAACCAGATCTGGTGACTCTGGTCCTCAAATGGGCGTCACTTGGACCTAGTGAATATACTCGATCTGGGCCTCATATGGAGCTGGTGACTCTGGTCCCTACCTGGGCTTCATCGGGACACGGTTCCTCTGCATGGCCTGCAGGTTGGCCTCACCTGGACCTGGTGAGTGGGGTTGCCACCAGGGCCTCACCCATACCTGGTGACACAGGTCCCCCCGTGGGCCTCACTTGGACCTGGTGAATCTGGTACCTACCTGGTCCTCACCCAGAACTGGTAACTCTGGTCACCACCTGGGAATCACCTGGACCGGGTGAATCTGGTCCCCATCTGGGCTTTCATGGCCCTAGTGAATCTGGTCCTCACCCAGGCATCATTGGGACCTGGATACTCTATTCCACACCTGGGCCTCACTTTGTCCAGGGACCTCTGGTCCCATTCTGGGCCTCAAACTAAACTGGTTACTCTGGTTCCCCCTCGGGACCTCACCCTTACCTGTTGACTCTCGTCACCCCTTGGGCTTCACTTGGGCCTGGTGAATCTGGTTCCTAGCTGGTCCGCACCTGGATCTGGTTACAGGTCACCACGTGGGCCTCACCTGGACTTGGTGAATCATGTTGCCACCTGCGCCTCACCTGGACCTTGTGACTGTGGTCCCTCCTGGACCTCACCTGGATCTGTTGTCTCTGGTTCCCATATGGGGCTCTCCTGGACCTGGTTCCTGTGGTCTCCATCTGGTCTCACCTGGAACACAATGACTCTGATCCATATTTGGACCTCTCCTGGACTTGTTGACTCTGATCCTTACCTGTGCATCATTGGGACCTGGATACTATCTTATATACCTGGACCTCACCAGGACCTGGTGACTGTGGTCCCACCTGGGCCTCACCTGGACGGGGTGACTGGTTCCCACAGGGACATCACCTGGACCTGGTGACTCAGGTCCTCATATGGGCATCTTGGGACCTGGTTTCACTGTTCCACATCGGGGCCTCACCTGGACCTAGTGATTCTCGTCCCCCACTGGGCCTCACCCTGACTTGTGACACTGGTCCCTACCTGGATAACACCAGAACCGGGTGACACACCCGGAGCTGGGGACACTGGTCCTCAGCTGGGCCTCAACAGGACCTGGTGAATCTACTCCAAACTTAGGCTTCGTCTGGACCTTGTGACTCTTTTCCCACCTGGCATCAATGGGACATGGTTACTCTGTTCCCCACCTGGTCCTCACCTTGACATAACTTTGCTGCACACTTTGGCCTCAACTGTTCCTGATGACTCTCGTCCCCCAACCTAGGCCTCAATCTGGACCTGGTGACTTGTCGTCCCCAACTGATTCTCAGCTGGATCTGGTGACTCCTGTTCCCACATGAACCACACCTGGACCTGGTGACTGTGGTGTTCTTGTAGACTCACATTTACCTTGTGACTCCCGTCCCCACCGGGCCTCACCTGGATCTGGTGACTCTGGCCTGCAGGCTGGCCTCACCTGGACCTGGTGATTGGGGTTGCCACCTGGGCCTCACCCATACCTGGTGACTCAGGTCCCCACGTGGGCCTCTTGGACCTGGTGATTCTGGTCCTTACCTGGTCCTCTCCCAGAACCGGGGACTCTGGTCACCACCTGGGCCTCACCTGGACCTGGTGAATCTGGTCCCCACCTGGCCTCACCCAGTCCTGGTGACTTTGTTCCCCACCTGGACCTGATTGCTGTGGACTCTTTCTTGGCCTCACCTGGACCTGGTGACTCTGATCCTATCTGCGCGTCACCCAGATCTGGTGACTCTGGTCCTCACCTCGCATCATTGGTACCTGGTGACTCTGTTCCACAGCTGAGCCTCAGCTGGACATGATGACTCTTGAACCTCTCTGTGCCTCACCCTGACCTGGTGACTCTGGTCCACATCTGTATGTCACCTGGACCAGGGGATTCTGGTACCCCTCTAGGCCTCAACCAGATCTGGTGACTCTGGTCCTCAACTGGGCCTCACCTGGACCTAGTGAATATGCTCCATCTGGGCCTCATTTGGAGCTCGTGCCTCTGGTACCTACGTGGGCACCATCGGGACATGGTTCCACTGCATGGCCTGCAGGTTGGCCTCACCTGGACCTGGTAACTCTGGTCCCTACCTGGACATCATCGGGACACGGTTCCTCTGCATGGCCAGCATGTTGGCCTCAACCGGACCTGGTGAGTGGGGTTGCCACCTGGGGCTCACAAATACCTGGTGACACAGGGCCTCACTTGGACATGCTGACTCTGGATCCCCTCTGGGCCTCACCCTGACATGGTGACTCTGGTCCCCATCTGGATGTCACCTAGACCAGGTGAATCTGGAAACCCTCTAGGCCTCAACTTGTCCTGGTGACTCTCGGCCTCAAGTGGGCCTCACCGGGACCTAGTGAACATGCTCCCCACCTGCGCCTCATCTGGACCTGGTGACTCTGGTTCTACCTGGGCGTCACCGGGACATGGTTACTCTATTCCCCACTGGGACAGACCTGATCCTGGTAACTCTGGTCCTGACGTTGGCATCTTCTGTACCAGGTGACTCTGGCTCAAACCTGGGTCTCACCAGTAACTGGTGACTCTGATCCAAAGCATGGCCTCACCTGACCTGGTGACTGTGGTTCTCATCGGACCTCACCTGGACCTCATGTCTCTGGTCCCACCTGGGCCTCACCAGGACCTGGTGTCTCTGGTACCCACCTGGGTAGCATCAGGATATGGTTACACTGTTCACTATCAGTGACCCAGCCGGACCTATTAACTCTGGTCTTCACCTGGGCCACAACTGGACATGGTGACACTGGTTCCCACATGGGTCTCACCTGGACATTGTGAGTCGGATCCCCACCTGGTCCTCACCTGTAACTGGTGATTCTCGTTCCCATATGTACATCATGTGGACCTGGAGGCTGCAGTGTTTCTAGATTCTCATGTACCTCGTGACTCTGGTCCCCACCAGGGCCTCACCGGGACCTGGTGAGTTTGGTTGCCACCTGCACCTCACCTGGACCTGATGATTCTGGTCTGCACGTGAGACTACCCTGGATATGGTGATGTGGTCCCCACCTCGGCTTCACTGCTTTGGGGACTCAGGTCCCCATCTGGGCCTCACCGGGCCCTGTTGACCATGGTCCTCAACCTGGCAAAACTGCGACCCGGTGACTGTGTTCCACAACTGGACCTCAACTGGAGCAGGTGACTCTGGTCCCACTCAGGGTATCACCGTGCCGTAGTGACTGTGAACCCCACTTTGTCCTGACTTGAACCTTCTGACCCTGGTTGCCACCTGTGTCTGATTTCGAACTGTTGACTGTGGTTCTTTCAAGTGCCTCCCCTGTACATGTTGATCCTGGTGCCCACCTGGGACTCACCTGGACGTGTGACTCTTGCCACCACCGGGGCCTCACCTGGACCTGCTTACTGTGTTCCACCCCTGGGCCTCATGTAGTCCTGTTGACCATGGTCCCCAAGCCGGCCTCACATGGACCTGTTGTCTCTGATCCCCAGCTGGGCCTCACGTGTAACTGGTAACTCTGGTCCCCACCTGTGTCTCATCTGGACCTAGTGACTCTGGTCCCCACCTGGAACTCACCTGGATCTGGTGACTCTGGTCCTCAATTTGGCCTCACCTGGACCTGGTGTCTCTCGGCCCCACTTTGACCTATATCAGAACTGCTGAATCTTGCCCCACCTAGGCCGCACCCAGACCTGGTGACTCTTGTCCCCAGCTATGCCTCAATTCGACCTGATGAATCTGGTCCTCACGTGGGCCTAACATGGACCTGGGACTCAGCTGGTTGAGTGGCTCTGGTTCCCACAAGGGGCTCACCTGATACTACTGAGTGTGGTCTTATTCTATGCCTCACCAGGACCTAGTGATTCTGTTCCCCATCTGGGCCTGCATGGCCCTAGTGACTCTAGTCCTCACCCAGGAACCATTGGGACCTGGATACTCTATTCCACACCTGGGCCTCACTTTGAACAGGGACCTTTGGCGCATTCTGGGCCGCAAACTAAACTGGTTACTCTGGTTCCCCCTCTGGGCCTCACCCTTACCTGGTGACTCTGGTCACCCCTTGGGCTTCACATGGGCCTGGTGAATCTGGTACTTATCTGGTCCTCACCTGGATCTGGTGACTGGTCGCCACCTGGGCTTCACCTGGCCTAGGTGAACCCTGGTGCCAATAGCGCCTCACCTGGACGTTGTAACTGTGGTCCCACGTGGACCTCACCTCGATCTGGTGTCTCTGGTTCCCATATGGGGCTCTCCTGGACCTGGTTCCTGTGGTCTCCATCTGGCCTCACCTGGAACACAATGACTCTGATCCATATTTGGGCCTCTCATGGACCTGTTGACTCTCGTGCTTACCTGGGCATCATTGGGACCTGGATACTCTCTTATATACCTGGGCCTCACCTGGACCTGATGACTGTGGTCCAACCTGGGCCTCACCTGGATGAGGTCACTGGTTCCCACAGGGACCTCACCTGGACCTGGTGACTCAGGTCCTCAAATGGGCATCATGGGATCTGGTTTCTCAGTTCCACTTCGGGGCTTCACCTGGACCTAGTGATTCTCGTCCCATTATGGTCCTCACCCTGACGTGGTGACTCTGGTCCCCACCTGGACCTCACCTGGACCTGGTGACTCTCTTTCCAACATGGACCTCACCTGGATCTGGTGACTCTGGTCCGCAGTTTGGCCTCACCTGGACCTGGTGAGTGGGGTTGCTACTTGGGCCTCACCCAAACCTGGTGACACAGGTCCCCACGTGGGCCTCTTGGACCTGTTCATCTGGACCTTATCTGGTCCTCTCCCAGACCCGGGGACTCTGGTCCCCAACTGGGCCTCACCTGGACCTGGTGAATCTGTTCCCCATCTGGGCCTCACCCAGTCCTGGTGACTTTGTTCCCCACCTGGACCTGATTGCTGTGGACACTTTCTTGGCCTCAACTGGAACTGGTGACTCTGATCCTATCTGCGCGTCAACCGGACCTGGTGACTCTGGTCCTCACCTGGGCATCATTGGTACCTGGTGACTCTATTCCACACCTGAGCCTCACCTGGACCTGATGACTCTGGAACCTCTCCGGGCCTCACCCTGACCTGGTGACTCTGGTCCCCATCTGGATGTCACCTGGACCAGGTGATTCTGGTACCCCTCTAGGCCTCAACGAGACCTGGTGACTCTGGTCCTCAAGTGGGCCTCACCTGGACCTAGTGAATTTGATCCATCTGGGCCTCATTTGGACCTGGTGACTCTGGTCCCTACCTGGGCATCACCGGGACATGGTTCCACTGCATGGCCTGCTGGTTGGCCTCACCTGGACCTGGTAAATCTTGTCACTACCTGGGCATCATCGGGACATGGTTCCACACATGGCCTGCAGGTTGGCCTCACCTGGACCTGGTAATTCTAGTCCCTACCTGGGCATCATCGGGACATGGTTCCTCTGCATGTCCTGCAGTTGGGCCTCACCTGGACCTGGTGAGTGGCGTTGTGACCATGGCCTCACACATGCCTGGTGACACAGGTCCCCACGTGGGCCTCCCTTGGGCCTGGTGAATCTGGTCCTTACCTGGTCCTCACCCGGAACTCCTAACTCGGGTCACCACCTGGGAATCACATGAACCGGGTAAATCTGGTCCCCATCTGGTCCTCATCTAGTCCTGGTGACTTTGTCACCCCACCTGGAACTGATTGCTGTGGACTCCTTCTTGGCCTCACCTGGAACTGGTGACTCTGATCGTAACTGGGCCTCACCCAGATCTGGTGACTCTGGTCCTCACCTATGGACCATTAGGACCTGGATACTCTGTTCCACACCTGAGCCTCACCTGGACATGATGACTCTGGATCCCCTCTGGGCCTCACCCTGATATGATGACTCTGGTCCCCATCCGGATGTCACCTAGACTAGGTGAATGTGGTATCCCTCTAGGCCTCAACTTGACCTGGTGACTCTGGTCCCCACCTGGGCTTCACTTCGGTCTGTTGACCGGTCCCCACCTGGGCTTCACCTGGATCTGGTGAGTGTCGTCCTCACCTGGACCTCTCCTGGACCTGGTGACTCTCTTTCCAACATTTACCTCACCTGGATCTGATGACTCTGGCCCTCAGTTTGGCCTCACCTGGACCTGGTGTCTCTCGTCCCCACTTTGACCTAACTCAGAACTGCTGAATATTGACCCACCTAGGCCGCACCCAGACCTGGTGACACTTGTCCCAGCTTTGCCTCAATTCGACCTGATGAATCTGGTCCTCACGTGGGCCTCACATGGACCTGGGACTCAGCTGGATAGAGTGGCTCTGGTTCCCACAAGGGGCTCACCTGATACTGCTGACTGTGGTCTTATCTATGCCTCACCAGGACCTAGTGATTCTCTTCCCCATCTGGGCCTGCATGGCCCTAGTGTCTGTGGTCCTCACCCAGGCATCATTGGGACCTGGAACTATATTCCACACCTGGGCCTCACATTGACCAGTCACCTCTGGTCCCATTCTGGGCCTCAAACTAAACTGGTTAGTCTGGTTCCCCCTCTGTGACTCACCCTTACAGGGTAACTCTGGTCACCCTTTGGGCATCACTTCGGCCTGGTGAAACTGGTCCTTAGCTGTTCCGCACCTGGTTCTGGTGACTGGTCGCCACCTGGGCCTCACCTGGACTTGGAGAATCCTGTTGCCACCTGCGCCTCAACTGGACCTTGTGACTGTGGTCCCCCCTGTACCTCACCTGGAACTGGTTGCTCTCGTTCCCATATAGGGCTCTCCTGGACCTGGTTCCTGTGGTCTCCATCTGGCCTCACCTGGAACACAATGACTCTGATCCATATTTGGGTCTCTCCTGGACCTGTTGACTCTGGTCCTTACCTGGGCATCATTGGGACCTGGATACTCTCTTATATACCTGGGCCTCACCTGGACCTGGTGACTGTGGTTCCACCTGGGCCTCATTTGGATGAGGTCACTGGTTCCCAAAGGGAACTCACCTGGACCTGGTCACTCAGGTCCTCAAATGGGTATCATGGGACCTGGTATCTCAGTGCCACATCGGGGCCTCACCTGGACCTAGTTATCTCCTCCCCCTCTGGGCCTCACGCTGACGTGGTGAGTCTTGTCCCCACCTGGATATCACCAGAACCGGGTGACTCTGGTCCCCCTCTGGTACTCACCCGGAGCTGGGGACACTGGTCCTCAACTGGGCTCAACAGGATCTGGTGAATCTACTCCTCACTTAGGCCTCGTCTGGACCTTGTGACACTTAACCAACCTGGCATCAATCGGACATGGTTACTCTGTTCCCCACGGGCCTCACCTGGACATGATAACTTTTCTCCGCACTTTGGCCTCAACTGGTCCTGATGACTCTGGTCCCCACACCTAGGCCTCAATCTGGACTTGGTGACTGTGGTCCCCGACTGGGTCTGACCTGGACCTGGTGCCTCTCGTTCCCACATGAACCACACCTGGACCTGTTGACTGTGGTGTCCTTGTAGACTCACATTTACCTGGTGACTCCGTTCCCCTCTAGGGCCTCACCTGGATCTGGTGACTCTGGCCTGCAGGTTGGCCTCACCTGGACCTGGTGAGTTGGGTTGTCACCTGGGCCTCACCCATACCTGGTGACTCAGGTCCCCACGTAGGCCTCTTGCCCTGGTGAATCTGGTCCTTACCTGGAACTCTCCCAGACCCGGGGACTCTGGTCACCACCTGGGCCTCACCTGGACCTGGTGAATCTGGTCCCCATCTGGGCCTCACACAGTCCTGGTGACTTTGTTTCCCACCTGGACCTGATTGCTGTGAACTCTTTCTTGGCCTCACCTGGAACTGGTGACTGTGATGCTATCTGCGTGTCACCCAGACCTGGTGACGGTGGTTATCTCCTGGGCATCATTGTTACGTAGTGACTCTGTTTCACGCCTGAGCCTCACCTGGACATGATGACTCTGGAACCTCTCTGGGCATCACCCTGACTTGGTGACTCTGGTCCCCACCTGGATGTCACCTGGACCAGGTGATTCTTGTACCCCTCTAGGCCTCAACAAGATCTGGTGACTCTGGTCCTCAACTGGGCCTCACCTGGACCCAGTGAAAATGCTCAATCTGGGCCTCATTTGGACCTGGTGACTCTGGTCACTACTTGGCCTCATCGGGACAAGGTTCCCCTGAATGGCCTTCAGGTTGACCTCTCCTGGACCTGGTAACTCTGTTCCCTACCTGGGCATCATCGGAACACGGTTCCTCTGCATTGCCTGCAGGTTGGCCTCACCTGGACCTGGTGAGTCGGGCTGCCAACTGGGCCTCACCAATACCTGGTGACACAGGTCCCCACGTGGGCCTCCCTTGGGCCTGGTGAATCTGGTCCTTACCTGGTCCTCTCCCAGATCCGGGGAATCTGGTCACCACCTGGGCCTCAACTAGACCTGGTGAATCTGGTACCCAACTGGGCCTCACCCAGTTCTGGTGAATTTGTTCCCCACCAGGACCTGATTGCTGTGGACTCTTTCTTGGCCTCACTTGGAACTGGTGACTCTGATCCTATCTGCGCGTCACCCAGATCTGGTGACTCTGGTCCTCACCTTGGCATCATTGGTACCTGGTTAATCTGTTCCACACTTGAGCCTCACCTGGACATGATGACTCTGAAACCTCTCTGGGCCTCAGCCTGACATGGTGACTCTGGTCCCCATCTGGAAGTCACCTAGACCAGGTGAATCTGGTACCTCTCTTGGCCTCAACTTGACCTGGTGACTCTGGTCCTCAACTGGGCATCACCGGGACCTAGTGAACATGCTCACCGCCTGCACCTCATCTGGACCGGGTGACTCTGGTTCTACCTGGGCATCATCGGGACATGGTTACTCTATTCCCCACTGGGACTGACCTGATCCTGGTAACTCTGGTCCTGACTTTGGCCTCTTCTGTACCAGGTGACTCTGGCTCAAACTGGGCCTCACCTGTAACTGGTGACTCTGATCCTAAGCATGGCTTCACCTGACCTCGTGACTGTGGTTCCCATCGGGATCTCACCTGGACCTCATGTCTCCGGTTAAACCTGGACCTCACCAGGACCTGGTGTCTCTGGTACCCACCTGGGTAGCATCAGGATATGGTTACACTGTTCACTAATAGTGTCCATCCAGACCTATAACTCTGGTCTTCACCTGGGCCACACCTGGACATGGTGACACTGGTTCGAACCTGGGTCTCACCTGGACATGGTGAGTCGGATTCCCACGTGGTCCTCACCTGTAACTGGTGATTCTCGTTCCCACATGGACATCACGTGGACATGGTGGCTGAAGTGTTTCTAGCTTCTCTTGTACCTCGTGACTCTGGTCCCCACCAGGGCTTCACAGGGACCTGGTGAGTGTGGTTGCCACCTGCACCTCACCTGGACCTGGTGATTCTGGTCTGCACCTGAGACTACCCTGGATCTGGTGACTGTGGTTCCCTCCTGGGCTTCACCTGGATTTGGGGACTCTGGTCCCCATCTGGGCCTCACCTGGCCCTGTTGACCATGGTCCTCAACTGGGCAATATTGGGACCCTGTGACTGTGTTCCACAACTGGACCTCACCTGGACCAGGTGACTCTGGTCCCCCTCTGGGTCTCACCGTGCCCTAGTGTCTGTGAACCCCACTTTGGCCTGGCTTTGACCTGCTGACCCTGGTTGTCACCTGCGCCTGACCTCGATTTGTTGACTCTGGTTTTTTCAAGGGCCTCCCCTGTACTTGGTGATCCTGGTGCCCACCTGGTCCTCACCTTCACGTGGTGACCTTTGTCACCACTGGGGACTCACCTAGACCAGCTTACTGTGTTCCACACCTGGGCCTCAAGTACACCTCTTGACCATTGTCCCCATGCCCGCCTAACATGGACCTGTTGTCTCTGATCCCCACCGGGGCCTCACGTGTACCTGGTAACTCTGGCCCTCACCTGGGCCTTATCTGCACCTAGAGACTCTGGTCCCCCCTGGACTTCACCTGGATCTGGTGACTCTGGTCCCCACCTGGACTTTACCTGGATCTCGTGACTCTGGTCCCCACCAGGATATCACCAGAACCGGGTGACACGACCGGAGCTGGGGTCACTGGTCCTCAGCTGGGCCTCAACAGGACCTGGTGAATCTACTCCTAACTTAGGCTTCGTCTGGACCTTGTGACTCTTTTCCCACCTGGCATCAATGGGACATGGTTACTCTGTTCCCAACCTGGGCCTCACCTGGACGTGATAACTTTGCTGCACACTTTGGCCTCAAATCGTCCTGATGACTCTCGTCCCCCAACCTAGGCCTCAATCTGGACCTGGTGACTGTCGTCCCTAACTGGGTCTCAGCTGGACCTGGTGACTCCCGTTCCCACATGAACCACTACTGGACCTGGTGACTGTGGTGTTCTTGTAGACTCACATTTACCTTGTGACTCCCGTCCCCACTAGGGCCTCACTTGGATCTGGTGACTCTGGCCTGCAGGTTGGCTTCACCTGTACCTGGTGAGTGGGGTTGCCACCTGGGACCCACCCATACCTGGTGATTCAGGTCCCCACGTGTGCCTCTTGGACCGGGTGAATCTGGCCTTTCTGGTCCTCTCCCAGAACCATGGACTCAGGTCACCACCTGGGCCTCACCTGGACCTGGTGAATCTGGTCCCCATCTGGGCCTCACCCAGTCCTGGTGACTTTGTTCCCCACCTGGACCTGATTGCTGTGGACTCACGTGTACCTGGTAACTCTGGTCCGCACCTGGCCTCATCTGGACCTAGTGACTCTGGTCCCCACCTGGGCTTCACCTGGATCTGGTGACTCTGGTCCCCACCTGGACTATACCTGGATCTGGTGACTCTGGTCCCCACCAGGATATCACCAGAACCGGGTGACACGACCGGAGCTGGGGACACTGGTCCTCAGCTGGGCCTCAACAGGACCTGGTGAATCTACTCCAAACTTAGGCTTCGTCTGGACCTTGTGACTCTTTTCCCACCTGGCATCAATGGGACATGGTTACTCTGTTCCCAACCTGGGCCTCACCTGGACGTGATAACTTTGCTGCACACTTTGGCCTCAACTGGTCCTGATGACTCTCGTCCCCCAACCTAGGCCTCAATCTGGACCTGGTGACTGTCGTCCCTAACTGGGTCTCAGCTGGACCTGGTGACTCCCGTTCCCACATGAACCACTACTGGACCTGGTGACTGTGGTGTTCTTGTAAACTCACATTTACCTTTTGAATCCCGTCCCCACTAGGGCCTCACCTGGATCTGGTGACTCTGGCCTGCAGGTTGGCCTCACCTGGACCTGGTGAGTGGGGTTGCCACCTGGGACTCACCCATACCTGGTGACTCAGGTCCCCACGTGGGCCTCTTGGACCGGGTGAATCTGGCCTTACCTGGTCCTCTCCCAGAACCGGGGACTCAGGTCACCACCTGGGTCTCACCTGGACCTGTTTACTGTGTTCCACACACGGGCCTCAAATAGACCTGTTGACCATGATCCCCAAGCCGGCCTCACAGGGACCTGTTGCCTCTGATCCCCACCGGGGCCTCACGTGTACCTGGTAACACTGGTCCTCACCTGGGCCTCATCTGGACCTAGTGACTCTGGTCCCCACCTGAGCTTCACTTCTATCTGGTGACTCTGGTCTCCACCGGGACTTCACCTGGATCTGGTGACTCTGGTCCCCACCTGGACCTCTCCTGAACCTGGTGACTCTCTTTCCAACATGGACCTCACCTGGATCTGTTGACTCTGGTCCTCTCTTTGACCTCACCTGGACTTGGTGTCTCTCATCCCCACATTGAACTAACTCAAAACTGCAGAATATTGCCACACCTAGGCCGCACCCAGACATGGTGACTCTTGTCCCCAGCTACGCCTCAATTCGACCTAATGAATCTGGTCCTCACGTGGGCTTAACATGGACCTGGGACTCAGCTCCATAGAGTGGCTCTGGTTCCCACAAGGGGCACACCTGATACTGCTGACTGTGGTGTTATTCTATGCCTCACCTTTACCTAGTGATTCTGTTTGCCATCTGGGCCTGCATGGCCCTAGTGACTCTGGTCCGCACCCAGGTATCATTGGGACCTGGATACTCTATTCCACACCTGGGCCTCACTTTCACCAGGGACCTCTGGTCCCATTCTGGGCCTCAAACTAAACTGGTTACTCTGGTTCCCCTCTGGGCCTCACCCCTACCTGGTGACTCTGGTCACACCTTTCGCTTCACTTGGGCCTGCTGAATCTGGTCCTTAGCTGGTCCGCACCTGGATCTGGTGACTGGTCGCCACCTGAGTCTCACCTGGACTTGTTGAATCCTGTTGCCTCCTGCGCCTCACCTGGACCTTGTGACTGTGATCCCACCTGGACCTCACCTGGATCTGGTGGCTCTGGTTCCCATATGGGGCTCTCCTGGACCTGGTTCCTGTAGTCTCCATCTGGCCTCACCTGGAACACAATGACTCTGATCCATATTTGGGCCTCTCCTGGACCTGTTGACTCTGGTCCTTACCTGGGCATCATTGGGACCTGGATACTCTCTTATATTCCTGGGCCTCACCTGGACCTGTTGACTGTGGTCCCACCTGGGCTTCACCTGGACGAGGTGACTTGTTCCCACAGGGACCTCACCTGGACCTGGTGGTATAGGTCCTCCTATGGGCATCATGGGACCTGGTTTCTCAGTTCCACATCGGGGCCTCACCTGGACCTAGTGAACCTCGTCCCCCTCTGGGCCTCACCCTGACGTGGTGACTCTGTTCCCCACCTGGATATCACCAGGACCTGGTGACTCTGGTCCCCCTCTGAGACTCACCCGGAGCTGGCGACACTTGTCCTCAGCTGGGCTTCAACGGGACATGGTGAATCTACTCCTCACTTAGCGCTCGTCTGGACCTTGTGACTCTTTTCCCACCTGGCATCAATGGGACATGGTTACTCTGTTTCCCACCTGGGTCTCACCTGGACATGATAAGTTTGCTCCACACTTTAGCCTCAACAAGTCCTGATGACTCTGGTCCCCCCACCTAGTCCTCAATCTGGACCTGGTGACTGTGGTCTCCACATGGGTCTCACCTGGACCTTGTGACTATCGTTCCCACATTAACCACACCTGGACCTGGTGACTGTGGTGTTCTTGTAGACTCACATTTACCTGGTGACTCCGGTCCCCACTAGGGCCTCACCTGGATCTGGTGACTCTGGCCTGCAGGTTGGCCTAACCTGGACCTGGTGAGTGGGGTTGCCACCTGGGCCTCACCCATACCTGGAGACTCAGGTCCCCACGTGGGCCTCTTGGACCTTGTGAACCTGTTCCTTACCTGGTCCTCTCCCAGACCCGAGGACTCTGGTCCCCACCTGGGCCTCACCTGGACCTGGTGAATCTGGTCCCCATCTGGGCCTCACCCATTCTTGGTGACTTTGTTCGCCACCTGGACCTGATTGTTGTTGTCTTCTTCTTGGCCTCACCTGGAACTGGTGACTCTGATCCTATCTGCGCTTCACCGAGATCTGGTGACTCTGGTCCTCACCTGGGCATCATTGGTACCTGGTGACTCTGTTCCACACCTGAGCCTCACCTGGACATGATGACTCTGGAACTTCTCTGGGCCTCATCCTGACCTGGTGACTCTGGTCCCCATCTGGATGTCACCTGGACCAGGTGATTCTGGTACCCCTCTAGGCCTCAACCTGATCTGTTGACTCTGGTCCTGAAGTGGGCCTCACCTGTACCTAGTGAATATGCTCCATCTGGGCGTCAGTTGGACCTGGTGAATCTGGTCTTTACCTGGTCCTCATCCGAAACTTGTAACTCTGGTCATCACCTGGGAATCACCTGGACCTGGTGAATCTGGTCCCCATCTGGGCCTCACCCAGTCCTGGTGACTTTGTTCCCCACCTGGACTTGATTGCTGTGGACTCCTTCTTGGCCTCACCTGGAAATGGTGACGATGATCCTAACTGGGCCTCACCCAGATCTGGTTACTCTGGTCCTCTACTGTGGACCAATATGACCTGGATACTCTGTTCCACACCTGAGCCTCACCTGGACATGATGATTCTGGATCTCCTCTGGGCCTCACCCTGACATGGTGACTCTGGTCTCCATCTGGATGTCACCTAGAATAGGTGAATCTGATACCCCTCTAGACCGCAACTAGACCTGGTGAGTCTAGTCCTCAACTGGGCCTCACCGGGACCTAGTGAATATGATCCCTACCTGCGCCTCATCTGGACCTGGTGACTCTGGTTCTACCTGGGCATCACCGGGACATGGTTACTCTATTTCCCAATGGGACTGACCTGATCCTTGTAACACTGGTCCTGACTTTGGCCTCTTCTGTACCAGGTGACTCTGGCTCCACCTGGGCCTCACCTGTAACTGGTGACTCTGACGAAAGCATGGCCTCACCTGACCTGGTGACTGTGGTTCCCATCGTGACATCATCTGGACCTCATGTCTCTGGTCTCACCTGGGCCTCACCAGGACCTGGTGTCTCTGGTACCCTCCTGGGTATCATCAGGATATGGTTACACTGTTCACTAACAGTGACCTAGCTGGACCTATTAACTCGGTCTTCACCTGGGCCTCACCTGGACCTGGTGACTGTGGTCCCACCTTGGCCTCACCTGGACGAGGTGACTGGTTCCCACAGGGACCTCACCTGGACCTGGTGACTCAGGTCCTCATATGGGCATCATGGGACCTGGTTTCTCAGTTCCACATCGGGGCCTCACCTGGACCTAGTGAATCTCGTCCCCCTCTGGGCCTCACCCTGACTGGTGAATCTGGTCCCAACCTCAATATCACCAGAACCGCGTGACACACCCGGAGCTGAGGACACTGGTCCTGGACTTCACCTGGATCTGGTGACTCTGGACCCTACCTGGACCTCTCCTGGACCTCGTGACTCTCTTTCCAACATGGACCTCACCTGGATGTGGTGAATCTGGTCCTCAGTTTGGCCTCACCTGGACCTGGTGTCTCTCGTCCCCATTTTGACCTAACTCAGAACTGTTGAATCTTGCCCCACCTAGGCCGCACCCAGACCTGGTGACTCTTGTCCCCAGCTATGCCTCAATTCGACCTGGTGAATCTGGTCCTCACATGGGACTCACCTTGTCCTGGGACTCAGATGGATAGAGTGGCTCTGGTTCTCACAAAGGGCTCACCTGACTGCTGAATGTGGTCTTATTCTATGCCTCACCAGGACCTAGTGATTCTGTTCCCCATCTGGGCCTGCATGGCCCCAGTGACTCTGGTCCTCACCCAGGCGTCATTGTGACCTGGATACTCTATTCCACACCTGGGCCTCTCTTTGACCAGGGACCTCTGGTCCCATTCTGGGCCTCAAACTAAACTGGTTACTCTGGTCCCCCCTCTGGGCCTCACCCTGCCCTGGTGAATCTGGTCACCCGTTGGGCTTCACTTGGGCCTGGAGAATCTGGTCCTTAGCTGTTCCGCACCTGGATCTGGTGACTGGTCGCCACCTGGGCCTCACCTGGACTTGGTGAATCCTGTTGCCTCCTGCGCCTCACCTGGACCTGGTGACTGTGGTCCCACCTGGACCTCACCTGGACGAGTTGACTGGTTCCCACAGGGACCTCACCTGGACCTGGTGACTCAGGTCCTCATATGGGCTTCATGGGACCTGGTTTCTCAGTTCCACATCGGGGCCTCATCTGGACCTAGTGATTCTCGTCCCCCTCTGGGCCTCACCCGGACGTGGTGATTCTGGTCCCCACCTGGTTATCACCAGAACCGGGTGACTCTGGTCCCCCTCTGGGACTCACCCGGAGCTGGGGACACTGGTCCTCAGCTGATCCTCAACAGTACCTGGTGAATCTACTCCTCACTTAGGCCTCGTTTGGACCTTGTGACTCTTTTCTCACCTGACATCAATGGGACATGCTTATTCTGTTCCCCACCTGGGCCTCACCTGTACATGATAACTTTGCTCCACACTTTGGCCTCAACTGCTCCTGATGACTCTCGTCCCCCCACCTAGGCCTCAATCTGGACCTGGTGACTGTGGTCCCCACCTGGGTCTCACCTGGACCTGGTGACTCTCGTTCCCACATGAAACACACCTGGACCTGTGACTGTTGTTTTCTTGTAGACTCACATTTACCTGGTGACACCGGTCCTCAGTAGGGCCTCACCTGGATCTGGTGACTCTGGCTTGCAGGTTGGCCTCACCTGTACCTGGTGAGTGGGGTTGCCACCTGAGCTTCACCCATACCTGGTAACTCAGGAACCGACGTGGTTCTCTTGGACCTGCTGAATCTGGTCCTTACATGGTCCTCTCCCAGACCCGGGGATTCTAGTCACCACCTGGGCCTCACCTGGACCTGGTGAATCTCTTCCCCATCTGGGCCTCAACCAGTCCTGGTGAGTTTGTTCCCCACCTGGACCTGATTGCTTTGGACTCTTTCGTGCCCTCACCTGGAACTGGTGACTCTTATCCTCTCTGCGCGTGACTCAGGCCTGGAGACTCTGGTCCCCATCTGGATGTCACCTGGACCAGGTGATTCTGGTACCCCTCTAGGCCTTTGAGATCTGGTGTCTCTGGTCCTCAACTGGGCCTCGGCTGGACCTAGTGAATATGCTCCATCTGGACCTCATTTGGACCTGGTGACTCTCTTCCCTACCTGGGCCTCATCGGGACAAGGTTCCACTGCATGGCCTTTAGGTTGGCCGCACCTGGACCTGGTAACTGTGGTTCTACCTGGGCATCATAGGGACGTGGTTATTCTATTCCCAGTGGGACTGACCTTATCGTGGTAACTCTGGTCCTGACTTTGGCCTCTTCTGTGCCATGTGACTCTGGCTCCCCCTGGACCTCACCTGTAAGTGGTGACTCTGATCATACGCATGGCCTCACCTGACCTGGTGACTGTGGTTTCCATCGGTACCTCACCTGGACCTCATGTCTCTGGTCCCAACTGGGACTCACCAGGACCTTGTATCTAGTACCCACCTGAGTAGCATCAGGATATGGTTACACTGTTCACCAACAGTGACGCGGCCGGACCTATTAACTCTTGTCTTCACCTGGTCCACACTTGGACATGGTGACACTGGTTCCCACCAGGGTCTCACCTGGACATGGTGACTCAGATCCCCACCTGGTCCTCACCTGTAACTTGTAATTCTCGTTCCCACATGGACATCATGTGGACCTGGTGGCTGCAGTGTTACTAGCTTCTCATGTACCTCGTGACTCTGGTCCCCACCAGGTCATCACCAGGACTTGGTGAGTGTGGTTGCCACCTGCACCTCACCAGGACCTGGTGATTCTGGACTCCACCTGAGACTATCCAGGATCTGGTGACTGTGGTCCCCACCTGGGCTTCACCTGAATTTGGGGACTCCGGTCCCCATCTGGGCCTCAACTAGCCCTGTTGACCATGGTCGTCAACTGGGCAGAATTGGGACCCGGTGACTGTGTTCCACAACTGGATCTCACCTGGACAAGGTGACTCTGGTCCCCTCTGGGTCTCACTGTGCCCTAGTGACTGTGAACCCCACTTTGGCCTGACTTGGACCTGCTGACCCTGGTTGCCACCTGCGCCTGACCTCGAACTATTGACTCTGGTTCTCTCAAGGGCCTCCCCTGTACCTGGTGATCCTGGTCCGCAATTGGTCTTCAACTGGACGTGGTGACTCTTGTCACCACCGGGGACTCACCTGGATATGATTACTTTGTTTCACACCTGGGCCTCAGGTAGACCTGTTGACGATGGTCCCCAAGCCGGCCTCACGTGGACCTTTTGGCTCTGATCCCCGCCGGGGGCTCACGTGTATCTGGTAACTCTGATCCTCATCTGGGCCTCATCTGGACCTAGTGACTCTGGTCCCCACCTGGTTTTCACCTGGATCTGCTGACTCTGGTCCCTACCTGGACTTCACCTGGATCTGGTGACTCTGGTCCCCACCTGGACCTCTCCTGGACCTGGTGACTCTCTTTCTAACATGGACCTCACCTGGATCTGGTGACTCTGGTCCCCACTTGGACCTCTCCTGGACCTGGTGACTCTCTTTCCAACATGGACCTCACCTGGATCTGGTGACTCTGGTCCTCAGTTTGGCCTCACTTGTACTGGTGTCTCTCGTCCCCACTTTGACCTAACTCAGAACTGCTGAATCTTGCCCCACCAAGGCCGCACACAGACCTGGTGACTCCTGTCCCCAGCTATGCCTCAATTTAACCTGATGAATCTGGTCCTGACGTGGGGCACACATGGACCTCGGACTCAGCTGGATAGAGTGGCTCTGGTTCCCACAAGGGGCACACCTGATACTGGTGATTGTGGTCTTATTCTATGCCTCCCCAGGACCAAGTGATTCTGTTCCCCATCTGGGCCTACATGGCCCTAGTGACTCTGGTCCTCACCCAGGCATCATTGGGACCTGGATACTCTATTCCACATCTGGACCTCACTTTGACCAGGGACCTCTGGTCCTATTATGGGCCTCAAACTAAACTGGTTACTCTGGTTCCCCTCTGGGCCTCACCCTTACCTGTTGACTCTGGTCACCCCTTGGGCTTCACTTGGGCCTGGTGAATCTGGTCCTTAGCTGGTCCGCATCTGGATCTGGTGACTGGTGGTCACCTGGGCCTCACCTGGACTTGATGAATCCTGTTGCCACCTGCGCCTCACCTGGACCTTGTGACTGTGGTCCCAACTGGACCTCACCTGGATCTGTTGGCTCTGGTTCCCATATGGGGCTCTCCTGGACCTGGTTCCTGTGGTCTCCATCTGGCCTCACCTGGAACACAATGACTCTGATCCATATATGGTCCTCTCCTGGACCTGTTGACTCTGGTCCTTACCTGGGCATCATTGGGACCTGGATACTCTCTATATACCTGGGCCTCACCTGGACCTGGTGACTGTGTTCCCACCTGGGCCTCACCTGGACGAGGTGACTGGTTCCCACAGGGACCTACCTGGACCTGGTGACTCAGGTCCTCATATGGGCATCATGGGACCAGGGTTCTCAGTTCCACATCGGGGTCTCATCTGGACCAAGTGCTTCTCGTCACCCTCTGGGCCTCATCTGATGTGCTGACTCTTGTCCTCACCTGGATATCACCAGAACCGGGTGACACTGGTCCCCCTCTGGGAGTCACCCGGAGCTGGGGACACTGGTCCTCAACTGGGCCTCAACAGGACCTGGTGAATCTACTCCTCACTAAGGCCTCCTCTGGACCTTGTGACTCTTTTCCCACCTGGCATCAATGGGACATGGTTACTCTTCCCACCTGGGCCTCACACGGACATGATAACTTTCCTGCACACTTTGGCCTCAACTGGTCCTGATGACTCTGGTCCCCCGACCTAGGCCTTAATCTGGACCTGGTGACTGTGGTCCCCACCTGGGTCTCACCTGGACCTGGTGACTCTCGTTCCGACATGAACCACACCAGGTCCTGGTGACTGTGTTGTTCTTGTAGAATCACTTTTAACTGGTGACTCCAGTCCCCACTAGGGCTTCACGTGAATCGGGTGATTTGGCCTGCAGGTTGGCCTCACATGGACCTGGTTAGTGGGGATGCCACTTGGGTCTCAACCATACTTGGTGACTCAGGTCTCCACCTGTGCCTCTTGGACCTGGTGAATCTGGTCCTTACCTGGTCCTCTCCCAGACCCGGGGACTCTGGTCACCACCTGGGCCTCACCTGGACCTGGTGATTCCGGTCCCCATCTGGGCCTCACTCAGTTCTGGTGACTTTGTTCCCCACCTTGACCTGATTGCTGTGGACTCTTTCATGGCCTCACCTGGACCTGGTGACTCTGATCCTATCTGCTTGTCACCCAGACCTGGTGACTCTGGTCCTCACCTGGGCATCATTGGTACCTGGTGACTCTGTTCCACTCCTGAGCCTCACCTGGACATGAGGCTCTGGACTCTCGAACCACTCTGGGCCTAAACCTGACCTGGTGACTCTGGTCTCCATCTGGATGTCACCTGGACCAGGTGATTCTGGTACCCCTCTCGGCCTCAACCAGTTCTGGTGACTCTAGTCCTCAACTGGGACTCACCTGGACCTATTGAATATGCTCCATCTGGGCCTCATTTGGACCTGGTGACTCTGGTTCCTACCTCGGCATCATCGGGACGTGGATCCACTGCTTGGCCTGTAGGTTGGCCTCAGCTGGACCTGGTAACTCTGATTCCTACATGGGCATCATCGGGACACGGTTCCTCTGCATGGCCTCCAGATTGGCCTCACCTGGAACTAGTGAGTGGGGTTGCCACCTGGGGCTCACCCATACCTGGTGAAAAAGGTCCCCACGTGGGCCTCACTTGGACGTGGTGAGTCTGGTCCTTACCTGGTCCTCACCCGGAACTCCTAACTCGGGTCACCACCTGGGAATCACATGAACCTGGTTAATCTGGTCCCCATCTGGTCCTCATCCAGTCCTGGTGACTTTGTCACCCCACCTGGACCTGATTGCTGTGGACTCCTTCTTGGCCTCACCTGGAAGTGGTGACTCTGATCCTAACTGGGCCTCACCCAAATCTGGTGACTCTGGTCCTCACCCATGGACCATTAGGACCTGGATACTCTGTTCCACACCTGAGCCTCACCTGGACATGATGACTCTGGATCCCCTCTGGGCCTCACCCTGACATGATGACTCTGGTCCCCATCCGGATGTCACCTAGACTAGGTGAATCTGGTATCTCTCTAGGACTCAACTTGCCCTGGTGACTCTGGTCCTGAACTTGGCCTCACGGGGACCTAGTGAACATGCTCCCCACCTGCGCCTCATCTGGACCTGGTGACTCTGGTTCTACATGGGAATCACTGGGATCTGGATACTCTCTTATATACCTGGGCCTCACCTGGACCTGGTGACTGTGGTCCAACCTGGGCCTCACCTGGACGAGGTGACTGGTTCCCACAGGGACCTCACCTGGAACTGGTGACTCAGGTACTCATATGGGCATCATGGGACCTGGTTTCTCAGTTCCACATCGGGGACTCACCTGGACCTAGTGAACCTCGTCCCCCTCTGGGCCTCACCCTGACGGTGACTCTGGTCACCCCTGGATATTACCAGAACCGGGTGACTCTGGTCCCCCTCTGGGACTCTCCCGGAGCTGGGGACACTGGTCCTCAGCTGGGCCTCAACAGGACCTGGTGAATCTACTCCTCACTTAGGCCTCGTCTGGACCTTGTGACTCTTTTCCCACCTGGCATCAATGGGACATGGTTACTCTGTTCCCCACCTGGGCCTCATATGGACATGATAACTTTGCTCCACACTTTGGCCTAAATGGTCCTGATGACTCTGGTCCCCCCACCTAGGCCTCAATCTGGACCTGGTGACTGTGGTCCCCACCTGGGTCTCACCTGGACCTGGTGACTCTAGTTCCCACATGAAACACACCTGGTCCTTTTGACTGTGGTGTTCTTGTTGACTGACATTTACCTGTGATTCCGGTCCCCACTAGGGAATCACCTGGATCTGGAGACTCTGACCTGCAGGTAGGGTTCACCCTGACCTGGTGACTCTGGTCCCCATCTGGATGTCACCTGGTCCAGGTGATTCTGGTACCCCTCTAGGACTCAACCAGATCTGGTGACTGTGATCCTCAACTTGGTCTCACCTGCACCTAGGGAATATGCTCCATCTGGGCTTCATTTGGACCTGGTGACTCTGTTCCCTACCTGGGCATCATCGGGACATGGGTCCATTGCATGGCCTGCAGGTTGGCGTCACCTGGACCTGGTAACTCTGGTTCCTACCTGGGCATCATCGGGACATGTTCCACTGCATGGCCTGCAGGTTGGCCTCACCTGGACCTGAGAACTCTAGTTCCTACCTCGGCATCATCGGGACATGGTACCTCTGAATGGCCTGCAGGTTGGCCTCACATGGACCTGGTGAGAGGGGTTGTCACTTGGGCCTCACACATGCCTGGTGACACAGGTCCCCACGTGGGCCTCACTTGGACCTGGTGAATCTGGTCCTTACCTGGTCCACACTCGGAACCCGTAACTCTGTTCACCACCTGGGAATCACCTGGACCTGGTGAATCTGGTCCCCATCTGGGCCTCACCCAGTCCTCGGGATTTGTTCACCACCAGGACCTGATTGCTGTGGACTCTTTCTTGGCTTCACCTGGAACTGGTGACTCTGATCCTATCTGCGGGTCACCCAGACCTGGTGACTCTGGTCCTCACCTGGGCATCATTGGTACCTGGTGACTCTGTTCCACACCTGAGCCTCACCTGGACATGATGACTCTGGAACCTTTCTGGGCCTCACCCAGACATGGTGACTCTGGTCCTCATCTGGAGGTCACCTGGACCAGGTGTTTCTGGTATCCCTCTAGGCCTCAACCATATCTAGTGTCTCTGGTCCTCAACTGGGCCTCACTGGGACCTAGTGATCATGCTCCCCACCTGCGCCCCATCTGGACCTGGTGACGCTGGTTCTATCTGGGCATCATCGGGACGTGGTTACTCTATTCCCAGTGGGACTGACCTGATCGTGGTAACTCTGGTCCTGACTTTGGCCTCTTCTGTGCCATGTGACTCTGGCTCCCCCTGGACCTCACCTGTAAGTGGTGACTCTGATCCTAAGCATGGCCTCACCTGACCTGGTGACTGTGGTTTCCATCGGTACCTCACCTGGTCCTCATGATCTGATCCCAACTGGGACTCACCAGGACCTTGTATCTAGTACACACCTGATAAGCATCAGGATATGGTTACACTCTTCACTAACAGTAACCCGGCCGGACCTATTAACACTTGTCTTCACCTGGGCCACACCTGTATGTGGTGACAGTGGTTCCCACCAGGGTCTCACCTGGACATGGTGACTCAGATCCCCACCTGGTCCTCACCTGTACCTTGTAATTCTCGTTCCCACATGGACATCATGTGGACATGGTGGATGCAGTGTTTCTAGCTTCTCATGTACCTCGTGACTCTGGTCCCCACCAGGGCCTCACCGGGACCTGGTGTGTGTGGTTGCCACCTGCACCTCACCAGGACCTGGTGATTCTGGTCTCCACCTGAGACTTCCCTGGATCTTGTGACTGTGGTCCCCACCTGGGCTTCACCTGAATTTGGGGACTCCGGTCCCTATCTGGGCCTCACCTGGCCCTGTTGAACATCGTCCTCAACTGGGCAAAATTGGGACTCGGTGACTGTGTTCCACAACTGGATCTCACCTGGACCAGGTGACTCTGGTCCCCCTCTGGGTCTCACCGTGCCCTAGTGACTGTGAACCCCACTTTGGCCTGACTTGGACCTGCTGACCCTGGTTGCCACCTGCGCCTGACCTCGAACTGTTGACTCTGGTTCTCTCAAGGGCCTCCCCTGTACCTGGTGATCCTGGTCCCCAATTGGGCCTCTACTGGACGTGGTGACTCTTGTCAACACCGGAGACTCACCTGGACCTGGTTACTGTGTTCTACACCTGGGCCTCAAGTAGACCTGTTGACCATGATCCCCAAGCCGGCCTCACAAGTACCTGTTGCCTCTGATACCCATCGGGGCCTCACGTGTACCTGGTAACTCTGGTCCTCACATGGGCCGCATCTGGACCTAGTGACTCTGGTCCCCACCTGGACTTCACCTGGATCTGGTGACTCTGGTCCCCACCTGGAAGTCATCTGGATCTGGTGACTCTGGTCCCCACATGGACTTCTCTTGGACCCGGTGACTCTCTTTCCAACATGGACCTCACCTGGATCTGGTGACTCTGGTCCTCACTTTTGCCTCACATGGACCTGGTGTCTCTCGTCCCCTCTTTGACCTAACTCAGAACTGCTGAATCTTGCCCCACCTAGGCCGCACCCAGACCTGGTGACTCTTGTCCCCAGCTATGCCTCAAGTCGACCTGATGAATCTGGTCCTCACGTGGGCCTCACATGGACCTGGGACTCAGCTGGATAGAGTGGCACTGGTTCCCTCAAGGGGCTCACCTGATACTGGTGACTGGGGTCTTATTCTATGCCTCACCAGGACCTAGGGATTCTGTTCCCCATCTGGGCCTTCATGGCCCTAGTGACTCTGGTCCTCACCCAGGCATCATTGGGACCTGGATACTCTATGCCACACCTGGGCCTCACTTTGACCAGGGACCTCTGGACCCATTCTGGGCCTCAAACTAAACTGGTTACTCTGGTTCCCCCTCTGGGCCTCACCCTTACCTGGTGACTCTGGTCACCCCTTGGGCTTCAGTTGGGCCTGGTGAATCTGGTACTTAGCTGGTTCGCACCTGGCTCTGGTGACAGGTCACCACGTGGGCCTCACCTGGACTTGGTGAATCATGTTGCCACCTGCGCCTCACCTGGACCTTGTGACTGTGGTCCCACCTGGACCTCACCTGGATCTGGTGGCTCTGTTTCCCATATGGGGCTCTCCTGGACCTGGTTCCTGTGGTCTCCATCTGGCCTCACCTGGAACACAATGACTCTTATCCATATTTGGGCCTCTCCTGGACCTGTTGACTCTGGTCCTTACCTGGGCATCATTGGGACCTGGATACTCTCTTATATACCTGGGCCTCACCAGGACCTGGTGACTGTGTTCCCACCTGGGCCTCACCTGGACGGGGTGACTGGTTCCCACCGGGACATCACCTGGACCTGGTGACTCAGGTCCTCATATGGGCATCTTGGGACCTGGTTTCACAGTTCCACATCGGGGCCTCACCAGGACCTAGTGATTCTCGTCCCCCTCTGGGCCTCACCCTGACTTGTGACACTGGTCCCCACCTCGATATCACCAGAAACGGGTGACACACCCGGAGCTGGTGACACTGGTTCTCAGCTGGGCCTCAAAAGGACCTGGTGATAATACTCCAAACTTAGGCTTCGTCTGGACCTTGCGACTCTTTTCCCACCTGGCATCAATGGGACATGGTTACTCTGTTTCCCACCTGGGCCTCACCTGGACATGATAACTTTGCTGCACACTTTGGCCTCAACTGGTCCTGATGACTCTCGTCCCCCAACCTAGGCCTCAATCTGGACCTGGTGACTGTCGTCCCCAACTGGGTCTCAGCTGGACCAGGTGACTCCCGTTCCCACATGAACCACACCTGGACCTGGTGACTGTGGTGTTCTTGTAGACTCACATTTACCTGGTGACTCCCGTCCCCACTAGGGCCTCACCTGGATCTGGTGACTCTGGCCTGCAGGCTGGCCTCACCTGGACCTGGTGAGTGGGGTTGCCACCTGGGCCTCACCCATACCTGGTGACTCAGGTCCCCACGTGGGCCTCTTGGACCTGGTGAATCTGGTCCTTACCTGGTCCTCTCCCAGAACCGGGGACTCTGGTCACCACCTGGGCCTCACCTGGACCTGGTGAATCTGGTCCCCATCTGGGCCTCACGCAGTCCTGGTGACTTTGTTCCCCACCGGGACCTGATTGCTGTGGACTCTTTCTTGGCCTCACCTGGACCTGGTGACTCTGATCGTATCTGCACATCACCCAGATCAGGTGACTCTGGTCCTCACCTGGGCATCATTGGTACCTGGTGACTCTGTTCCACAGCTGAGCCTCAGCTGGACATGATGACTCTCGAACCTCTCTGTGCCTCACCCTGACCTGGTGACTCTGGTCCCCATCTCTATGTCACCTGGACCAGGGGATTCTGGTACCCGTCTGGGCCTCAACCAGATCTGGTGACTCTGGTCCTCAACTGGGCCTCACCTGGACCTAGTGAATATGCTCCATCTGGGCCTCATTTGGAGCTCGTGCTTCTGGTACCTACGTGGGCACCATCGGGATATGGTCCCACTGCATGGCCTGCAGGTTGGCCTCAACTGGACCTTGTAACTCTGGTCCCTACCTGGGCATCATCGGGACCTGGTTCCACTGCATGGCCTGCAGTTTGGCCTCACCTGGACCTGGTACCTCTGGTCCCTACCTGGGCATCATCGGGACACGGTTCCTCTCCATCGCCTGCACGTTGGCCTCACCTGGACCTGGTGAGTGGGGTTGCCAGTTGTGCCTAACACATACATGGTGACACAAGTCCCCACGTGGGCCTCAATTGGACCTGGTGAATCTGGTCCTTACCTGGTCCTTCCCCGAAACTGGTGACTCTGGTCACCACCTGGGAATCACCTGGGCCTGGTGAATCTGGTCCTGATCAGGGCCTCACCCAGTCCTGGTGACTTTGTTCCCCACCTGGACCTGATTGCTGTGGACTCCTTCTTGGCCTCACCTGGAACTGGTGACTCTGCTCCTCACTGGGCCTCACCCAGATCTGGTGACTCTGTTCCTCACCTGTGGACCATTATGACCTGGATACTCTGTTCCACACCTGAGCCTCACCTGGACATGATGACTCTGGATCCCCTCTGGGCCTCACCCTGACATGGTGACTCTGGTCCCCATCTGGATGTCACCTAGACCAGGTAAATCTGGTACCCCTCTAGGCCTCAACTTGACCTGGTGACTCTGGTCCTCAACTGGGCCTCACCGGGACCTAGTGAACATGGTCCCCACCTGCGCCTCATCTGGACCTGGTGACTCTGGTTCTACCTGGGCATCACCGGGACATGGTTACTCTGTTCCCCACTGGGACTGACCTGATCCTGGTAACTCTGGTCCTGACTTTGGCCTCTTCTGTACAAGGTGACTCTGGCTCCACCTGGGCCTCACCTGTAACTGGTGACTCTGATCCAAAGCATGGCCTCTCCTGACCTTATGACTGTGGTTCCCATCGGGACCTCACCTGGACCTCATGTCTCTGGTCCCACCTGGGCCTCACCAGGACCTGGTGTCTCTGGTACCCACCTGGGTAGCATCAGGATATGGTTACACTGTTCACTAACAGTGACCCAGCCAGACCTATTAACTCTGGTCTTCACCTGGGCCACACCTGGACATGGTGACACTCGTTCCCACCTGGGTCTCACCTGGAAATGGTGAGTCAGATACCCACCTGGTCCTAACCTATAACTGTTGATTCTCGTTCCCACATGGACATCATGTGGACCTGGTGGCTGCGGTGTTTCTAGTTTGTCATGTACCTTGTGACACTGGTCCCCACGAGGGCCTCACCGGGACCTGGTGAGTGTGGTTGCCACCTGCACCTCACCTGGACCTGGTGATTCTGGTCTGCACCTGAGACTACCCTGGATCTGGTGACTGTGGTCCCCACCTGGGCTTCTCCTGGACGAGGTGACGGGTTCCCACAGGGACCTCACCTGGACCTGGTGACTCAGGTCCTCATATGGGCATATTGGGACCTGGTTTCTCAGTTCCACATCGGGACCTCACCTGGACCTAGTGACTCTCGTCCCCTATGGGCCTCACCCTGACGTGGTGTCTCTTGTCCCCACCTGGTTATCACCAGAACCAGATGACTCTGGTCCCCCTCTGTGACTCAACCGGCGCTGGGGACACTGTTCCTCAACTGGACCTCAACAGGACATGGTGAATCTACTCTTCACTTAGGCCTCGTCCGGACCTTGTGAATCTTTTCCCACCTGGCATCAATGGGACATGGTTACTCTGTTCCCCACCCGGACTCACCTGGATATGATAACTTTGCTCCACACTTTGGCCTGAACTGGTCCTGATGAATCTGGTCCCCCCACCTAGGCCTCAATCTTGACCTGGTGACTGTGGTCCCCACATGGTTCTCACCTGGACCTGGTGACTCTCGTTCCCGCATAAACCACACCTGGACCTGGTGACTGTGGTATCCTTGTGGACTCACATTTACCTGGTGACTCCGGTCCCCACTAGGGCCTCACCTGGATCTGGTGACTCTGGCCTGCAGGTTGGTCTCACATGGACCTGGTGAGTGGGGTTGCCACCTGGGACTCACCCATACCTGGTGACTCAGGTCCCCACGTGGGCCTCTTGGACCGGGTGAATCTGGCCTTACCTGGTCCTCTCCCAGAACCGGGGACTCAGGACACCACCTGGGCCTCATCTGGAACTGGTGAATCTGGTCCCCTTCTGGGCCTCCCCCAGGCCTGGTGACCTTGTTCCCCACCTGGACCTGATTGCTGTGGAGTATTTCTTGGCCTCACCTGGAACTGGTGACTCTTATCCTATCTGCGCGTCACCCAGACCTGGTGACTCTGGTCCTCACCTGGGCATCATTTGTACCTGGTGACTCTGTTCCACACCTGAGCCTCACCTGGACCTGATGACTCTGGAAGGTCTCTGGGCCTACTCTGACCTGGTGACCCTGGTCGCCATCTGGATATCACCTGGAACAGGTGATTCTGGTACCCCTCTAGGACTCAACCAGATCTGGTGACTCTGGTCCTCAAATGGGACTCACCTGGACCTAGTGAATATGCTCCATCTGGGCCTCATTTGGACCTGGTGATTCTGGTCCCTACCTGGGCATCATCGGGACATGGTTCCACTGCATGGCCTGCAAGTTGTCCTCACCTGGACCTGGTAACTCAGGTCCCTGCCTGGGCATCATCGGGACACTCTTCCTCTGCATTGCCTGCAGGGTGGCCTCACCTGGACTGGTGAGTGTGGTTGCCACTTGGGCCTCACCCATACCTGGTGACAGGTGCTCACGTGGGCCTCACTTGGACCTGGTGAATCTGGTCCTTACCTGGTCCTCACCCTGAACTGCTAACTCTGGTCACCACCTTGGAATCACCTGGGCCTGGTGAATCTGGTCCCCATCTGGACTTCACACAGTCCTGTTGACTTTCTTCCCCACCTGGACCTGATTGCTGTGGACTCCTTCTTGGCCTCACCTGGAAGTGGTGACTCTGATCGTAGCTGGGCCTCACCCAGATCTTGTGTCTCTGGTCCTCACCTGTGGACCATTATGACCTGGATGCTCTGTTCCACACCTGAGCCTCACCTGGACATAATGACTCTGGATCCACTCTGGGCCTCACCATGACATGGTGACTCTGTCCCCATCTGGATATCACCAGAACCGGGTGACTCTGGTCCCCCTCTGGGACTAACCCAGAGATGGGGACACTGGTCCTCAACTGGATCTCAACAGTACCTGTTGAATCTACTCCTCACTTAGGTCTCGTCTGAACCTTGTGACTCTTTTCCCACCTGGCATCAACGGGACATGGTTACTCTGTTCCCCACCTGGGCCTCACCTAGACATGATAACTTTGCTCCACACTTTGGCCTCAACTGGTCCTGATGACTCTGGTCCCCCCACCTAGTACTCAATCTGGACCCGGTGATGAGGTCCCCACTTGGATCTCACCTGGACCTGGTGACTCTCGTTTCCACATGAACCACACCTGGCCCTGTTGACTGTGGTGTTCTTGTAGACTCACATTTACCTGGTGACTCCGGTTCCCACTAGGGCCTCACCTGGATCTGGTGACTCTGGCCTGCAGGTTGGCCTCACCTGGACCTGGTGAGTGGGGTTGCCACCTGGGCCTCACCCATAACTGGTGACTCAGGTCCTCACGTGGGCCTCACTTGGACCTGGTGAATCTGGTCCTCACCTGGGCATCATTTGTACCTGGTGACTCTGTTCCACACCTGAGCCTCACCTGGACATAATGTCTGTGGAACCTCTCTGGGCATCACCCTGACCTGGTGACTCTCATCCCCATCTGGATGTCACCTGGACCAGGGGATTCTGGTACCCCTCTAGGCCTCAACCAGAACTGGTGACTCTGGTCCTCAACTCGGCCTCACCTGGACGTAGTGAATATGCTCCATCTGGTCCTCATTTGGACCTGGTGTCTCTGGTCCCTACCTAGGCATCATCGGGACATGGTTCCACTGCATTGCATGCAGGTTGGCCTCACCTGGACCTCGTAACTCTGGTCCCTACATGGCCTTCAACGGGACACGGTTCCTCTGCATGGCCTTCAGGTGGGCCTACCCTGGACCTGGTGAGTGAGGTTGCCACCTGGGTCTCCCCATAACTGGTGACACAGGTCCCATGTGGTCTTCACTTGGACCTGGTGAATCTGGTCCCTACCAGAATGGTAACCCTTGTCACCACCTGGGAATCACCTGGACCTGTTGAATCTGGTCCCCATCTGGGCCTCACCCAGTCCTGGTGACTTTGTTCCCCACCTGGACCTGATTTCTGTGGACTAATACTTGGCCTCACCTGGAATTGGTGACTCTGATCCTATCTGAGTGTCACCCAGACCTGGTGACTCTGGTCCTCACCTGGGCATCATTGGTACCTGGAGACTCTGATACATGCCTGAGCCTCACCTGGACATAATGACACTGGAACCTCTCTGGGCCTCACCCTGACCTGGTGACCCTGGTCCCCATCTGGATGTCACCTGGACCTGGTGATTCTTGTACCCCTCTAGGTCTCAACCAGATCTGGTGACTCTGGTCCCCAACTGGGCCTCACCTGGACCTGGTGATTCTGGTCTGCACCTGAGGCTACCCTGGATCTGGTGACTGTGTTCCCCACCTGGGCTTCACCTGGAATTGGGGACCCCGGTCCCCATCTGGGCCTCACCTGGCCCTGTTGACCATGGTCCTCAACTGGGTAAAATTTGGGACCCAGTGAGTGTGTTCCACAACTGGACCTCACCTGGACCAGGTGACTCTGGTCCCCCTCTGGGTCTCACCGTGCCTAGTGACTGTGAACCCCACTTAGGCCTGACTTGGACCTCTGACCCAGGTTGCCACTTGCGCTGACCTCGAACTGTTGACTCTGGTTCTTTCAAGGGCCTCCCCTGTACCTGGTGATCCAGGTACCCACCTGGGCCTCACCTGGACCTGGTGACCCTTGTCACCACCGGGGACTCACTTGGACCTGGTTACGCTGTTCCACACCTGGACATCAAGTAGACCTGTTGACCATGGTCCCCAAGCAGGCCTCACATGGACCTGTTGCCTCTGATTCCCACCGGGGCATCACGTGTACCTGGTAACTCTGGTCCTCACCTGGGCCTCATCTGGACCTAGTGACTCTGTTCCCCACCTGGGCTTCACCTCGATCTGGTGACTGGTTCCCACCTGGGCTTCACCTGGATCCTGTGACTCTGATCCCCACCTGGACCTCTCCTGGACCTGGTGACTCTCATTCCAACATGGACTTCACCTGGATCTGTTGACTCTGGCCCTCAGTTTGGCCTCACCTGGACCTGGTGTCTCTCGTCCCCACTTTGACCTACCTCAGAACTGCTGAATCTTGCCCCACCTAGGCCGCACCGAGACCTGGTGACACTTGTCTCCAGCTATGCCTCAATTCGACCTGATGAATCCTGTCCTCACGTGGGCCACATTTGGACCTGGTCACTGTGGTGTTCTTACAGACTCACACTTACCTGTTGACTCCGGTCCCCAAGAGGGCCTCACCTGGATCTGGTGACTCTGGCCTGCAGGCTGGCCTACCCTGGACCTGGTGAGTGGGGTTGCCACCTGGGCCTCACCCATACCTGGTGACTCAGGTCCCCACGTGTGTCTCTTGGACCTAGTGAATCTGGTCCTTACCTGGTCCTCTCCCAGACCCGGGGACTCTGGTCACCACCTGGGCTTCACTTGGACTTGTTGAATCTGGTCCCCATCTGGGCCTCACCGAGTCCTGGTGACTTTGTTCCCCACCTGGACCTGATTGCTGTGGACTCTTTCTTGGCCTCACCTGGAACTGGTGACTCTGATCCTATCTGTGCGTCACCCATACCTGGTGACTCTGGTCCTCACCTGGGCATCATTGGTACCTGGTGACTCTGTTCCACACCTGAGCCTCACCTGGACATGATGACTCTGGAACCTCTCTGGGCCTCACCCTGACCTGGTGACTCTGGTCCCCATCTGGATGTCACCTGTACCAGGTGTTTCTGGTATGGCTCTAGGCCTCAACCAGATCTGGTGACTCTTTTCCTCAACTTGGCCTCACCTGGATCTAGTGAATATGCTCCATCTGGGCCTCATTTGGACCTGGTGACTCTGGACCCTAACTGGGCATCATCGGGACATGGTTCCACTGCATGGTTGCAGGTTGGCCTCACCTGGTCCTGATATCTCTGGTCCCTACCTGGGTATCAACGGGACATGGTTCCTCTACATGGCCTGCATGTTGGCCTCACCTGGAACTAGTGAGTGGGGTTGCCACCTGGGCCTCACCCATACCTGGTGACAAAGGTCCCCACGTGGCCCGAAATTGTACCTGGTAAATCTGGTCCTTACCTTATCCTCACCTGGAACTGGTAACCCTGGTCACCACCTGGGACTCACCTGGACCTGGTGAATCTGCTCCCCATCTGTGCCTCACCAGGTCCTGGTGTTTTTGTTCCCCACCTGGACCTGATTGCTGTGGACTCCTTCTTGGCCTCACCTGGAACTGATGACTCTGATCCTAACGGCCTCAGCCAGATCTGTTGACTCTGGTCTTCACCTGTGGACCATTATGACCTGCATACTCTGTTCCACGCCTGAGCCTCACCTGCACATGATGACTCTGGATCCCCTCTTGGCCTCACCCTGATATGGTGACTCTGGTCCCCATCTGGATGTCACCTAGACCAGGTGAATCTGGAAACCCTCTATGCCTCAACTAGACCTGGTGACTCTGGTCTTCAACTGGCCCTCACCAGAACCTAGTGAGTATGCTTCCCACCTGCGCCTCATCTGGACTTGTTGACAATGGTCCTTAGCTGGTCATCAATGGGAACTGGATACTCTCTTATATATCTGGGCCTCACCTGGCCTTGGTGACTGTGGTCCCACCTGGGCCTCACCTGGACGAGGTGACTGGTTCCCACAGGGACATCACCAGGACCTGGTGACTCAGGTCCTCATATGGGCATCATTCACCTGGTTTCTCAGTTCCACATCGGGGCTTCACCTGTTCCTAGTGATTCTCGTCCCGCTCTGGGCCTCACCTCTATCTGGTGACTCTGGTCCTCAGTTTGGCCTCACATGGACCTGGTGTCTCTCGTCCCCACTTTGAACTACTCAGAACTGCTGAATCTTGCCCCACCTAGGCCGCACCCAAACCTGGTGACTCTTGTCCCCAGCTATGCCTCAATTCGTCCTGATGAATCCGGTCCTCACGTGGGCCTCACATGGACCTGGGACTCAGCTGGATAGAGTGGCTCTGGTTCCAACAAGGCGCTCACCTGATACTGGTGACTCTGGTCTTATTCTATGCCTCACCAGGACCTAGTGATTCTGTTCCCCATCTGGGCCTGCAAGGCCCTAGTGACTCTGGTCCACACCCAGGCATCATTGGGACCTGGATACTCTATTCCACAATTGGGCCTCACTTTGACCAGGGACCTCTGGTCCCATTCTGGGCCTCAAACTAAACTGGTTACTCTGGTTCCCCCTCTAGGCCTCACCCTTACCTGGTGACTCTGGTCACCCCTTGGGATTCACTTGGGCCTGGTGAATCTGGTCCTAAGCTGGTCCGCACTAGGATCTGGTGACTGGGCGCCACCTGGGCCTCACCTGGATTTGGTGAATCCTGTTGCCACCTGCGTCTCACCTGGACCGTGTGACTGTGGTCCCACCTGGACCTCACCTGGATCTGGTGGCTCTGGTTCCCATATGGGGCTCTTCTGGACCTGGTTCCTGTGGTCTCCATCTGGCCTCCCCTGGAACACAATGACTCTGATCCATATTTGGGCCTCTCCTGGACCTGTTGACTCTGGTCCTTACCTGGGCATCATTGGGACCTGGATACTCTCTTATATGCCTCGGCCTCACCTGGACCTGGTGACTGTGGTCCCACCTGGGCTTCACCTGGACGAGGTGACTGGTTCTCACAAGGACCTCCCGTGGGCCTGGTGACTCAGGTCCTCCTATGTGCATCATGGGACCTGTTTTCTCAGTTCCACATCGGGGCCTCACCTGGACCTAGTGATTCTCGTTAATCTCTGGGCCTCATCCTGACGTGGTGACTCTGGTCCCCACCTGACTCACACCAGAACCGGGTGACTCTTGTCCCCCTCTGGGAATCACCCAGAGCTGGGGATACTGATCCTCAACTGGGCCTCAACAGGACCTGGTGAATCTACTCCTCACTTAGGCCTCGTCTGGACCTTGTGACTCTTTTCCCACCTGGCATCAATGGGACATTTTTACTCTGTTCCTCACCTGGGCCTCACTTGGACATGATAACTTTGCTCCATACTTTGGCCTCAACTCGTCCCGATGACTCTGGTCCCCCCACCTAGGCCTCAATCTGGACTTGGAGACTGTCATCCACACCTGGGTCTCACCTGGACCATGTGACTCTCGTTCCCACATGAACAACACCTGGACCTGGTGACTGTGGTGTACTTGTAGACTCACATTAACCTGGTGACTCTAGCCCCACTAGGGCCTCACCTGGATCTGGTGACTCTGGCCTGCAGGTTGGCCTCACCTGGAATTGGTTAGTGGGATGCCACCTGGGCCTCACACATACATGGTGACTCAGGTCCCCACGTGGTCCTCTTGGACCTGGTGAATCTGGCTCTTACCTGGTCTTCTCCCAGACCCGGGGAATCTGGTCACAACCTGGGCCTCACCTAGACCTGGTGAATCTGGTCCCCATCTGGGCCTACCCAGTCCTGGGGACTATGTTCCCCACCTGGACCTGATTGCTCTGGACTCTTTCTTTTCCTCACCTTCAACAGGTGACTCTGATCCTATCTGTGCGTCACCCAGACCTGGTGACTCTCGTCCTCACCTGGGCATCATTGGTACCTGGTTACTCTGTTCCACACCTGAGCCTCACCAGGACATGATGTCTCTGGGACCTCTCTGGGCCTCACCCTGACCTGGTGATCTGGTCCCCATCTGGATGTCACCTGGACCAGGTGATTCTGGAACCCCTCTAGGCATCAACCAGATCCGGTGACTCTTGTCCTCAACTGGGCCTCACCTGGACCTAGTGAATATGCTCCATCTGGGCCTCATTTGGACCTGGTGACTCTGGTCACTCACTGGGCATCATCGGGAAATGGTTCCACTGCATGGCCTGCTGGTTTGCCTCACCTGGACCTGGTACCTCTGGTCCCTACCTGGGCATCATCGGGACATCTTGACCTGGTCATTGGGGTTCCCACCTGGATCTTACCCATGCCTGGTGACACAGGTCCCCACGTGGGCCTCTTGGACCTGGTGAATATGGTCCTTACCTGGTCCCATCCCAGGCCCGGGGACTCTGGTCACCACCTGGGCCTCACCTGGACCTGGTGAATCTGGTCACCACCTGGGCATCACCTAGTCCTGGTGAGTTTGTTCCCCACCTGGACCTGATTGCTGTGGACTCCTTCTTGGCCTCACCTGGAAGTGGTAACTCTGATCCTAACTGGGTCTCTCCCAGGTCTGGTGGCTCTGGTCCTCACCTGTGGACCACTATGAACTGGATACTCTGTTCCACACCTGAGCCTCACCTGGACATGATAACTCTGGATCCCCTCTGGGCCTCAGCCTGACATGGTGACTCTGGTCCCCATCCGGATGTCACCTAGACCAGGTGAATCTGGTACCACTCTAGGCCTCTACTAGACCTGGTGACTCTGCTCCTCAAGTGGGCCTCACCGGGAACTAGTGAATATGCGACCCACCTGCGCCTCATCTGGACCTGTGACGCTTGTTCTATCTGGGCATCAACGGGACATGGTTACTCTGTTCCCCACTGGGACTGACCTGATCCTGGTAACTCTGGCCATGACTTTGGCCTCTGTGTACCAGGTGATTCTGGCTCCAACTGGGCCTCACCTGTAACTGGTGACTCTGATACTAAGCATGGCCTCACCTGACCTAGTGACTGTGGTTCCCATCGGGACCTCACCTGGACCGCATGTCTCTGGTCCCACTTGGGCCTCACCAGGACCTGGTGTCTCTGCTACCCACCTGGGTAGCATCAGGATATGGTTACACTGTTCACTAACAGTGACCCAGCCGGACCTATTAACTCTGGTCTTCACCTGGGACACACCTGGACATGGTGACACTGTTTTCCACCTGGGTCTCACCTGGATATGGTGAGTCGGATCTCCACCTGGTCCTCACCTGTAACTGGTGATTCTCGTCCCACATGGAGATCATGTGGACCTGTTGGCCGCAGTGTTTCTAGCATCTTTTTTTTTAGTTTTTATTATTTATGATAGTCACAGAGAGAGAGAGCGGCAGAGACACAGGCAGAGGGAGAAGCAGACTCCATGCACCGGGAGCCCGACGTGGGATTCGATCCCGGGTCTCCAGGATCGCGCCCTGGGCCAAAGGCAGGCGCCAAACCGCTGTGCCACCCAGGGATCCCAAGTGTTTCTAGCTTCTCATGTACCTCGTGACTCTGGTCCCCACCAGTGCCTTACCGGGACCGGGTGAGTTTGGTTGCCACCTGCACCACACCTGGACCTGGTGATTCTGGTCTCCAACTGAGACTACCCTGGAATTGGTGACTGTGGTCCCCACCTGGGCTTCACCTGGATTTCGGGACTCCGGTCCCCATCTGGGCTTCACCTGGCCCTGTTGACCATGGTCCTCAACTGGGCAAAATTGGGACCTGGTGACTGTGTTCCACAACTGGACCTCACCTGGATCAGGTGACTATACTCCCCCTCTTGGTCTCACCATGCCCTAGTGACGGTGAAGTCCACTTTGGCTTGACTTGGACCTGCTGACCCTGGTTGCCACCTGCGCCTGAACTCGAACTGTTGACTCTGGTGCTTTCAAGGGCCCTCCCCTGTACCTGGTGATCCTGGTCCCCACCTGGGCCTCACCTGGACATGGTGATTCTTGTCACCACGGGGGACTCACCTGGACCTGCTTACTGTGTTCCACACCTGGGTCTCAAGTGGACCTGTTGACCAAGGTCCCCAAGCCGGCCTCACATGGACCTGTTGCCTCTGACCCCACCGGATCCTCACGTGTACCTGGTAACTCTGGTCCTCACCTGGGCCTCATCTGCACCTAGTGACTCTGGTCCCACCTGGGCTTCACCTTGATCTGGTGACTCTGGTCCCCACCTGGACTTCACCTGGATCTAGTGACTCTGGTCCCCACCTGGACCTCTCCTGCACCTGGTGACTCTCTTTCCAACATGGACCTCACCTGGATGTGGTGAATCTGGTACTCAGTTTATCCTCACCTGGACCTGGTGTCTCTCGTACCCACTTTGACCTAACTCAGAACTGCTGAATCTTGCCCCACCTAGGCCGCACCCAGACCTGGTGACTCTTGTCCCCAGCTATGCCTCAATTCGACCTGATGAATCTGGTCCTCACGTGGGCTTCACATGGACCTGGGACTCAGCTGGATAGAGTGGCTCTGGTTCCCACAAGGGGCTCACCTGATACTGGTGACTGTGGTCTTTTTCTATGCGTCACCAGGACCTAGTGATTCTGTTCGCCATCTGGGCCTGCATGGCCCTAGTGACTCTGGTCCTCACCCAGGCATCATTCGGTCCTGGATACTCTATTCCACACCTGGGCCTCACTTTCACCACGGACCTCTGGTCCCATTCTGGGCCTCAAACTAAACTGGTTACTCTCTGGTTCCCCCTCTGGGCCTCACCCTTACCTGGTAAATCTGGTCACCCCTTGGGCTTCACTTGAGCCTGGTGAATCTGGTCCTTAGCTGGTCCGCACATGGATCTGGTGACTGCTCGCCACATGATCCTCACCTGGACTTGGTGAATCCTGTTGCCACCTGCGCCTCACCGGAACCTTGTGACTTTTTTCCCACCTGGCATCAATGGACATGGTTAATCTGTTCCCCCACCTAGGTCTCAACTGGACATGATAACTTTGCTCCACACTTTGGCCTCAACTGGTACTGATGATTCTGGTCCCCCCACCTAGGCCTCAATCTGGACCTGGTGACTGTGGTCCCCAACTGGGTCTCACCTGGACCTGGGGACTCTCGTTCCCACATGAACCACACTGGACCTGGTGACTGTGGTGTTCCTGTAGACTCACATTTACCCATTGACTCCGGTCCCCACTAGGGCCTCACCTGGATCTGGTGACTCTGGCCTGCAGGCTGGCCTCACCTGGACCTGTGAGTGGGGTTGCCACCTGCGCATCACCCATACCTGGTGACTCAGGTCCCCACGTGGGCCAACTTGGACCAGGTGAATCTGGTCCGTACCTGGTCGTCTCCCAGACCCTGGGACTCTGGTCACCACCTGGGCCTCACCTGGACCTGGTGAATGAATCTGTTCCCCATCTTGGCCTCACCCAGTCCTGGTGACTTTGTTCCCCACCTGGACCTGATTGCTGTGGACTCTTTCTTGGCCTTACCTGGACCTGGTGGACTCTGATCCTATCTGCGCGTCACCCAGATCTGGTGACTCTGGTCCTCACCTGGGCATCATTGGTACCTGGTGACTCTGTTAACACCTGAGCCTCACCTGGACATGATGACTATGGAACCTCTCTGGTCCTCACCCTGACCTGGTGACTCTGGTCCCCACCTGGGCTTCAACTCGATCTGGTGGCTCTGGTCCCCACCTGGATTTCACCTGGAACTGGTGACTCTGGTCCCCACCTGGACCTCTCCTGAACCTGGTGACTCTCTTTCCAAAATGCACTTCACTTGGATATGGTGACTCTGATCCTCAGTTTGGCCTCACCTGGACATGGTGTCTCTCGTCCCCACTTTGACCTAACTCAGAACTGCTGCATCTTGCCCCACCTAGGCCGCACCCAGACCTGGTGACTCTTGTCCCCAGCTATGCCTCAATTCGACCTGAGGAATCTGGTCCACAAGTGAGCCTCATATGGACCTGGGAATCAGCTGGATACAGTGGCTCTTGTTCCCACAAGGGGCTCACCTGATACTGGTGACTTATTCACCAGTGGTCTTAATCTATACCTCTACAGGACCTAGTGATTCTGTTCCCCATCTGGGCCTGCCTGGCCCTAGTGACTCTGGTCCTCACCTAGGCATTATTGGGACCTGGATACTCTATTCCACACCTGGGCCTCACTTTGACCAGGGACCTCTGGTCCCATTCTTGGCCTCAAACTAAACTGGTTACTCTGGTTCCCCCTCTAGGCCTCACCCTTACCTGGTGACTCTGATCACCCCCTGGGCTTCACTTGGGCCTGGAGAATCTGGTCCTTAGCTGGTCTTCACCTGGATCTGGTGACAGGGCACCACGTGGGCCACACCTGGACTTGGTGAATCCTGTTGCCACCTGCGCCTCACCTGGACCTTGTGACTGTGGTCCCACCTAGACCTCACCTGGCTCTGGTGGCTCTGGTTCCCATATGGGTCTCTCCTGGACCAGGTTCCTGTGGTCTCCATCTGGCCTCACCTGGAACACAATGACTCTGATACATATTTGGACCTCTCCTGGACCTGTTGACTCTGGTCCTTACCTGGGCATCATTGGGACCTGGATACTCTTTATATACCTAGGCCTCTATGGATCTGGTGTATGTGGTCCCACCTAGGCCTCACCTGGACGAGGTGACTGGCTTCGAAGGGAACTCACCTGGACCTGGTGAGTCAGGTCCTCATATGGGCATCATGGGACCTGGTTTCTCAGTTCCACATCGGGGCCTCACCTGGACCTAGTGATTCTCGTCCCCCTCTGGGACTCACCCTGACGTGGTGGACTCTGGTCCCCACCTGGATATCACCAGAACCGGGTGACTCTGGTCCACCTCTGGGACTCACCCGGAGCTGGGGACACTGTTCCTCAACTGGGCCTCATCAGGACCTGGCGTATCTACTCCTCACTTAGGCCTCGTCTGGACGTTGTGACTCTTTTCCCACCTGGCATCAATGGGACATGGTTACTCTGTTCCCCACCTGGGCCCTCGCTTGGACATGATAACTTTGATCCACACTTTTGGCCTCAACTCGTCCTGATGACTCTGGTCCCCCCACCTAAGCTCAATCTGGACCTGGTGACTGTGGTCCCCACCAGGGTCTTACCTGTACCTGGTGACACTCGTTCCCACATGAAACACACCTGGACCTGGTGGACTGTGGTGTTCCTGTAGACTCACATTTACCTGGTGACTCCGGTCCCACTAGGGCCTAACCTGGTACTGGTGATTCTGCTTGGAGGTTGGCCTCACCTGGACCTGGTTAGTGAGGTTGCCACCCTGGGCCTCACCCGTACCTGGTGACTCAGGTCCCCACGTGGGCCTCTTGGACCTGGTGAATCTGGTCCTAAAATGGTCCTCTCCCAGACCCGGGGACTCTGGTCACCACCTGGGCCTCACCTGGACTTGGTGAATCCTGTTGCACTTGCGCTTCACCTGGACCTTGTGACCGTGAGCCACCTGGACCTCACCTGGATCTGGTGGCTCTGGTTCCCTTATGGGGCTCTCCTGAACCTGGTGTGTGTTGTCTCCATCTGGCCTCACCCTGGAACACAATGACTCTGATCCATATTTGGGCCTCTCCTGAACCTGATGACGCTGGTCCTTACCTGGGCATCATTGGGACCTGGATACTCTCTTATATACCTGGGCCTCACCTGGACCTGGTGACTGTGGTCCCACCTGGGCCTCAACTGGAGGAGGTGACTAGTTCCCACAGGTACCTCACCTGGACCTCGTGACCCAGGTCCTCATATGGGCATCATGGACCTGGTTTCTCAGTTCACATCGGGGCCTCACCTGCACCTAGTGATTCCCATCCCCCTCCGGGCCTCACCCTGACGTGGTGACTCTGGTAATCCCTGATATCACCAGAACCGGGTGACTCTGGTCCCCCTCTGGGACTCCCCGGAGCTGGGGACACTGGTCCTCAAACTGGGCCTCAACAGGACCTGGTGAATCTACTCCTCACTTAGGCCTCATCTGACCTTGTGACACTTTTCCCACCTGGCATCAATGGGACATGGTTACTCTGTTCCCCACCTGGGCCTCACCTGGACATGATCACTTTGCTCCACACTTTGGCCTCAACTGGTCCTGATGAATCTGGGTCCCCCCACCTAGGCCTCAATCTGGACCTGGTGACTGTCTTTCCCACATGAAACACACCTGTCCCTGTTGACTGTGGTGTTCTTGTAGACTCACATTTCCCTGGTGACTCCGGTCCCCACTAGGGCCTCACCTGGATCTGGTGACTCTGGCCTGCAGGTTGGCCTAACCTGGACCTGGTGAGTGGGGTTGCCACATGGGCTTCACCCATACCTGATGACTCACGTCTGCACGTGGGCCTCTTGGACCTGGTAAATCTGGTCCTCACGTGGTGCTCTCCCAGACCCGGGGACTCTGGTCACCACCTGGGCCTCACCTGGACCTGGTGAATCTGGTCCCCATCTGGATGTCACCTGGACCAGGAGATTCTGGTAACCCTCTAGGACTCAACCAGATCTGGTGACTCTGGTCCTCAACTGGGCCTCACCTTGACCTAGTGAATATGCTCCATCTGGCCTCATTGGACCTGGTGACTCTGGTCCCTACCTGGGCATCATCGGGACATGGTTCCCCTGCATGGCCTGCAGGTTGGCCTCATTTGGACCTGGTGACACTGGTCCCTACCTGGGCATCTTCGGGACATGGTTCCCCTGCATGGCCTGCAGATTGGCCTCATGGACCTGGTGACTCTGATCCTATCTGCGCGTCACCCAGATCTGGTGACTCTGGTCCTCTCCTGGGCATCATTGCTACCTGGTGACTCTGTTCCACAGCTGAGCCTCAGCTGGACATGATGACTCTCGAACCTCTCTGTGCCTCACCCTGACCTGGTGACTCTTGTCCCCACTGGATGTCACTGGACCAGGGGATTCTGGTACCGCTCTCGACCTCAACCAGATCTGGTGACACTGGTCCTCAACCGGGCCTCACCTGGACCTAGTGATATGCTCCATCTGGGCCTCATTTGGACCTGGTGACTCTGGTCCCTACGTGGGCAACATCACGGGACATGGTTCCACATAATGGTCTGCAGGTTGGCCTCTTCTTGACCTGGTATCTCTGGTCCCTACCTGGGCATCAGCGGGACACGGTTCCTCTGCATGGCCTGCAGTTTGGCGTCACCTGGACCTCGTCCCTCTGGTCCCTACCTGGGCATCATCGGGACACGGTTCCTCTGCATGGCCTGCAAGTTGGCCTCACCTGGACCTGGTAACTCTGGTCCCTACCTGGGCATCATCGGGACACGGTTCCTCTGCATGGCCTGCAGGTTGGCCTCACCTGGACCTGGTAACTCTGGTCCCTACCTGGGCATCATCGGGACATGGTTCCCCTGCATGGCCTGTAGGTTGGACTCACCTGGACCTGGTAACTCTCGTCCCTACCTGCGCATCTTTGGGACCTGGTTCCTCTGCATGGCCTGCAGGTTGGCCTCACCTGGAACTGGTGAGTGGGTTTGTCACCTGGGCCTCACCCTTGCCTAGTGACACAGGTCCCCACGTGGGCCTCACTTGGACCTGGTGAATCTGGTCCTTACCTGGTGGTCACCCGGAACTGGTAACTCTGATCACCACATGGGAATCACCTGGGCCTGGTGAATCTGGTCCCCATCTGGGCCAACCCAGTCCTGTTGACTTTCTTCCCCACCTGGACCTGATTGCTGTGGACTCCTTCTTGGCTAACCTGGAACTGCTGACTCTGATGCTAACTGGGCCTCACCCAGATCTGGTGACTCTGGTCCTCACCTGTGGACCATTATGACCTTGATACTCTGTTCCACACCTGAGCCTCACCTGGATATGTTGACTCTGGATCCCCTCTGGGCCTCAGCCTGACATAGGGACGCTGGTCCCCATCTGGATGTCACCAGACCAGGTGAATCTGGTACCCCTCTAGGCCTCACCTAGACCTGGTGACTCTGGTCCTCAACTGGGCCACAACGGGACCTAGTGAACATACTCCCCACCTGCGCCACATCTGGGCCTGGTGACTCTGGTTCTACCTGGGCATAATCAGGACATGGTTACTCTATTCCCAATTGGAGTGACCTGAGCCTCGTAACTCTGGTCCTCACTTTGGCTCTTCTGTACCAGGTGACTCTAGCTCTACCTGGGCCTCACCTGTAACTGGTGACTCTGATCCTAAGCATGGCCTCACCTGACCTGGAGACTGTGGTTCCCATCGGGACCTCACCTGGACCTCATGTCTCTGGTCCCACCTGGGCCTCGCCAGGACCTGGTGTCCTGGTACCCACCTGGGTACCATCAGGATATGGTTACACTGTTCACTCACAGTGACCCAGCCGGACTTATTAACTCTAGTCTTCACCTGGGCCACACCTGGACATGGTGACACTGGTTCCCACCAGGGTCTCACCTGGACATGGTGATTCAGATCCCACCTGGTCCTCACCTGTAACTGGTGATTCTCGTTCCCACATGGACGTCATGTGGACCTGGTGGCTGCAGTGTTTCCAGCTTCTCATGTACCTCGTGACTCTGGTCCCCGCCAGGGCCTCACCGGGACCTGGTTAGTGTGGTTGCCACCTGCACCTCACCTGGACCTGGTGATTCTGGTCTGCACCTGAGACTACCCTGGATCTGGTGACTGTGTTCCCCACCTGGGCTTCACCTGGATTTGGGGACTCCGGTCCCCATCTGGGCCTCACCTGCCCCTGTTGACCATGGTCCTCAACAGGGCAATATGGGACCCAGTGATTGTGTTCCACAACTGGACTTCACCTGGACCAGGTGACTCTGGTCCCCACCTGGATATAACCAGAACCCGGTGACTCTGGTCCCCCTCTGGGACTCACCCGGAGCTGGGCACACTGGTCCTCAACTGGGCCTCAACAGGACCTGGTGAATGTACTCCTCACTTAGACCTCGTCTGGATCTTGTGACTCTTTTCCCACCTGGCATCAATGGGACATGGTTACTCTGTTCCGCACCTGGGCCTCACAAGGACATGATAACTTTGCTCCGCATTTTGGCCTCAACTGGTCCTGATGACCCTGGTCCCCCCACCTAGGCCTCAATCTATACCTGGAGACTGTCGTCCCAACCTGGGTCTCACCTGGACCTGGTGACTCTCGTTCCCACATAAACCACACCTGGCCCTGGTGACTGTGGTGTTCTTGTAGACTCACATTTACCTGGTGACTCGGGTCCCCACTAGGGCCTCACCTGGATCTGGTGACTCTGGCCTGTAGGTTCGCCTCACTTGGACCTGGTGAGTGCGGTTGGCACCTGGGCCTCAACCACACCTGGTGACTCAGCTCCCCACGTGGGCTTCTTGGACCTGTTAATCTGGTCCTTACCTGGTCTTTTCCCAGATCCGGGACTCTGGTCCCCAACTGGGCCTCACCTGGACCTCTTGAATCTGTTCCCCATCTGGGCCACCCAGTCCTGGTGACTTTGTTATCCACCTGGACCTGATTGCTGTGGACTCTTTCTTGGCCTCAACTAGAACGGGTGACTCTGATCCTATCTGCGCGTCACCCAGACCTGGTGACTTCGTCCTCACCTGGGCATCATTGGTACCTGGTGAATCTATTCCACACCTGAGCCTCACCTGGA
>NW_023330649.1:0-37548 GCF_011100685.1 Canis lupus familiaris | reverse complement strand
CCAGCAGAATGGGCCCAGAGGGTCCTGGTGCAGAGTGAGGCCCAGGGGTGGAATAGAGTATCCAGGTTCCCAATGATGCTGGGTGAGGACCAGAGTCACATAGGCCATGCAGGCCCAGTGCGGGAACAGAATCCTAGGTCTGTGAGGGCCATCTAATACGACATAAGACCACAGTCAGCAGTATCATTTGAGCCCTTACCGAAACCAGAGCCACTCTATCCAGATGAGTCGCAGGTCCATGTGAGGCTCACTTGAGGACGCAGATTCATCAGGTCGAATTGAGGCATAGCTGGGGACAAGAGTCACCAGGTCTGGGTGCGGCATAGGTGGGTCAAGATTTAGCAGTTCTGAGTGAGGTCAAATTGGGGATGAGAGACACCAGGTCCAGGTGAGGCCCAAACGGAGGACCAGAGTCACCAGATCCAGGTGAGGTCCATGTTGGAACGAGAGTCACCAGGTCCAAGAGATGGTCCAGGTGGGGACCAGAATCACCAGATCCAGTGTGAAGTCCAGGTGGGTACCAGAATCACCAGACCAAGGTGAAGCCAAGGTGGGGACCAGAGGTCACTAGGTCCAGATGAGACCCAGGTGAGGATCAGTGTTACCAGGTACACGTGAGGCCCCGGTGGGGTCAGAGGCAACAGGTACATGTGAGGCCGGCTGGGACCATGGCCAACAGGGTCTATTTAGGCCCAGGTGTGGAACACAGTAACCAGGTCCACGTGAGTGCCCTGTGGTGACAAGAGTCACCAGGTCCCGGTGAGACCCATATGGGCAAACAGGATCACCATGTCCAGGGGAGGGCCCTTGAAAGTACCAGAGTCAACAGTTTCGAGGTCAGGCGCAGGGTGGGGCAACCAGGGTGAGCAGGTCCAAGTCAGGCCAAAGTGGGGTTCACATTCACTACGGCATGGTGAGATACAGAGGGGACCAGAGTCACCTGGTCCAGGTGAGGTCCAGTTGTGGAACAGAGTCACCGGTCCCAATTTTGCCCAGTTGAGGACCATGGTCAACAGGGCCAGGTGAGGCCCAGATGGGGACCGGAGTCCCCAAATCGAGGTGAAGCCCAGGTGGGGACCACAATCACCAGATCCAGGGTAGTCTCAGGTACAGGCCAGAATCACCATGTCCAGGTGAGGTGCAGGTGGCAAACTCACTCAACAGATCCCAGTGAGGCCCTGGTACGGATCAGAGTCACGAGGTACATGAGAAGCTAGAAACACTGCAGGCACCAGGTCCACATGATGTCCATGTGGGAACGAGGAATCACCAGTTACAGGTGAGGACCAGGCGGGGATCCGACTCACCATGTCCAGGTGAGACCCAAGTGGGAACCAGTGTAACCATGTCCAGGTGTGGCCCAGGTGAAGACCAGAGTTAATAGGTCCGGGTGGGTCACTGTTAGAGAACAGTGTAACCATATCCTGATGCTACCCAAGTGGGTACCAGAGATACCAGGTCCTGGTGAGGCCCAGGTGGGACCAGAGACATGAGGTCCAGTTGAGGTCCCGATGGGAACCACAGTCACCAGGTCAGGTGAGGCCATGCTTAGGATCAGAGTCACCAGTTACTGGTGAGGCCCAGGTGGAGCCAGAGTCACCTGGTACAGAAGAGGCCAAAGTCAGGACCAGAGTTACCAGGATCAGGTCAGTCTCAGTGGGGAATAGAGTAACCATGTCCCGATGATGTCCAGGAAGAACCCGAGTCACCACGTCCAGATGAGGCGCAGGTGGGGAGCATATTCACTAGGTCCCGGAGAGGCCCATATGAGGACCAGAGGCCCCCGGGCTATTTAGGCCTAGAGGGGGTACCAGATTCACCTGGTCTAGGTGACATCCAGATGGGGACCAGAGTCACCATGTCAGGGTGAGGCCCAGAGGGGATCCAGAGTCATCATGTCCAGGTGAGGCTCAGGTGTGGAACAGAGATCCAGGTCATAATGGTCCACAGGTGAGGACCAGAGTCACCAGATCTGGGTGAGGCCCAGTTAGGATCAGAGTCACCAGTTCCAGGTGAGGCCAAGAAGGAGTCCACAGCAATCAGGTCCAGGTGGGGAACAAAGTCACCAGGACTGGGTGAGGCCCAGATGGGGACCAGATTCACCAGGTCCAGGTGATTCCCAGGGTGTGACCAGAGTTACCAGTTCCGGGTGAGGACCAAGTAAGGACCAGATTCAACAGGTCCAAGTGTGCCCACGTGGGTACCTGTGTCACCAAGCATGGGTGAGGCCCAGGTGGCAACCCCACTCCCCAGGTCCAGGTGAGGCCAACCTACAGGCCATGCAGAGGAACCATGTCCCGATGATGCCCACGTAGGGACTAGAGTTACCAGGTCCAGGTGAGGCCAACCTGCAGGCCATGAAGTGGAACCATGTCCCGATGATGCCCAGGTAGGGACCAGAGTCACCAGGTCCAAATGAGGCCCAGATGGACCATATTCACTTGGTCCAGTGAGGCCCAGTTTGGGAGCACTGTCACCAGATCTGGTTGAGGCTTAGAGGGGTACCAGATCACCTCGTCCAGGTGACATCCAGATGGGGACAAAAGGCATCAGGTCAGGGAGAGGCCCAGAGTGGTTCCAGAGTCATCATGTCCAGGTTAGGCTCAGGCGTGGAACAGAGTCACCAGGTACCAATGATGCCCAGGTGAGGCCCAGAGTCACCAGATCTGGGTGACGCGCTGATAGGATCAGAGTCACCAGTTCCAGGTGAGGCCAAGAAAGAGTCCACTGCAATCAGGTCCAGGTTGGGAACAAAGTCACCAGGACTGGGTGAGGCCCAGATGTGGTCCAGATTCACCCGGTCCAGGTGAGGCCCAGGTGGTGACCAGAGTCCCCGGGTCTGGGACAGGACCAGGGAAGGACCAGATTCACCAGGTCCAAGAGGCCCACGAGGGGAATTGAGTCACCAGCTATGTGTGAGGCCCAGGTGGCAACACCACTCACCAGGTCATGGTGAGGCCAACCGGCAGGCCAGAGTCACCATATCCAGGTGAGTCCCTAGTGGGGACCAGTGTCACCAGGTAAATGTGAGTCTACAAGAACACCACAGTCACCAGGTCCAGGTGTGGTTCATGTGGGAACGAGAATCACCAGGTACAGGTGAGACCCAGGTGGGGACCACAGTCACCAGGTCCAGGTGAGGCCCAGGTATATAAGTGAGTATCCAGGTCCCAATGAGGCCAGATAAGGACCAGAGACAACAGATCCAGGATAGGCCCAAATATGGATCAGAGTCATTGTGTTCCAGGTGAGGCCAGATGGAGAACACAGGAAGGCGGTCCAGGAGAGCCCAATATGGGAACCAGAGCCACCAGATCCATGTGAGGTCCAGATGGGAACACAGTCACAAGTTCCAGGTGAGGCGCAGGTGGCAACAGGATTCACCAAGTCCAGGGGAGGCCCAGGTTGCGACCAGTCACCAGATCCAGGTGCGGACCACCTAAGGTCCAGATTCACCAGGCCCAAGAGAAGTCAAAGGGGTGACCAGAGTCACCAGGTAAGGGTGAGGCCCTGAGGGGGAACCAGAGTAACCAGTTTAGTTTGAGGCCCCGAATTGGACCAGAGGGCACTGGTCAAAGTGAGGCCCAGGTGTGGAATAGAGTATCCACGTCCCAATGATGCCTGGGTGAGGAACAGAGTTACTAGGGCCATGCAGGCCTAGATGGGGAACAGAATCACCAGGTCCTGGTGAGGCATAGAATAAGACCACAATCAGCAGTATCAGGTGAGCCCCTTGTGGGAACCAGAGCCACCCTATCCAGCTGAGTCCCAGGTCCATGTGAGACCCACGTGAGGACCAGATTCATCAGGTCGAATTGAGGCATAGCTGAGGACAATATTCACCAAGTCTGGGTGCGGCCTAGGTGGGGCAAGATTCAGCAGTTCTGAGTTAGGTCAAACTGGGGACAAGAGTCAACAGGTCCAGGTGAGGCCAAACTGAGGACGAGAGTCACCACGTCCAGGTGAGGTCCAGGTGGGGACCAGTGTCATCAGATCCAGGTGAAGTCCAGGTGGGGACCAGAGTCACGAGATCCAGGTGAAATCCAGGTGGGGACCAGAGTCGCTAGGTCCAGATGAGGCCCAGGTGAGGACCAGAGTTACCAGGTACACGTGAGGCCCCGGTGGGGATCAGAGGCAACAGCTCCATGTGAGGCCGGCTTAGCGAACATGGTCAACAGGTCTACTTGAGGCCCAGGTGTGGAACACAGTAAGCAGGTCCAGGTGATTCCCCGGTGGTGACAAGTGTCACCACGTCCTGGTTTGGCCCATGTGGGGACCAGAATCAACAGGTACAGTGGAGGCCCTTGAAAGAACCAGAGTCAACAGTTCGAGGTCAGGGCAGGTGGCAACCAGGGTCAGCAGGTCCAAGTCAGGCCAAAGTGGGGTTCACAGTAACTAGCGCACGTGAGACCCAGAGGGGGACCAGAGTGACATGGTCCAGGTGATGTCCAGTTGTGGAACACAGTCACCGGGTCCCAAATTTGCCCAGTTGAGGACCATGGTCAACAGGGCCAGGTGAGGCCCAGGTGGGGACCACAGTCACCAGATCCAGGGTAGTCTCAGGTGCAGACCAGAATCACCAGGTCCAGGTGAGGTGCAAGTGAATCCAAACTCACCAGGACCCGGTGAGGCCCTGGTGGGGATCAGAGGCACGAGGTACATGAGAAGCTAGGAACACTGCAGCGACCAGGTCCACATGATGTCCATGTGGGAACGAGAATCACCAGTTAGAGGTGAGGACCAGGTGGGGATCCGACTCACCATGTGCAGGTGAGTCCCAGGTGGGAACCATTGTCACCATGTCCAGGTGTGGCCCATGTGAAGACCAGAGTTAATAGGTCCGGCTTGGTCACTAATAGTGAACAGGGTAACCATATCCTGATGCTACCCAGGTGGGTACCAGAGACACCAGGTCTCAGTGAGGCCCAGGTGGGTCCAGGGACATGAGGTCCAGGTGAGGTCCTGATGGGAACCACAGTCACCAGGTCAGGTGAGGTCATGCTTAGAATCAGTGTCACCAGATAAAAGTGAGGCCCAAGTGGTGCCAGAGTCACCTGGTACAGACGAGGCCAAAGTCAGGACGAGAGTTACCAGGATCAGGTCAGTCCCAGTGGGGAATAGAGTAACCATGTCCCGATGATGCCCAGGTAGAACCAGAGTCACCAGGTCCAGATGAGCCGCAGGTGTGGAGCATGTTCACTAGGTCCCGGTGAGGGCCAGTTGAGGAATAGAGTCACCAGGTCTAGTTGAGCCCTAGAAGGGTACCAGATTCACCTAGTCTAGGTGACATCCAGATGAGGACCAGAGTCACCATGTCAGGGTGAGGCCCAGAAGGGATCCAGAGTCATCATGTCCAGGCAGGGCTCAGGTGTGGAACAGAGTATCCAGGACACAATGGACACAGGTGAGGACCAGAGTCACCAGATCTGTGTGAGGCCCAGTTAGGTACAGAGTCACCAGTTCCAGGTGATCCCAAGAAGGAGTACACAGCAATCAGGTCCAGGTGGGCAACAAATTCACCAGGACTGGGTGAGGCCCAGATGGGGACCAGATTCACCAGGTGCAGGTGACTTCCAGGTGGTGAACAGACTTACCAGTTCTGGGTGAGGAGTAGGTAAGGACCAGATTCAACAGGTCCACGTGAGGCCCACGTGGGGACCTGTGTCACCAGGTATGGGTGAGGCCCAGGTGGCAACACCACTCCCCAGGTCCAGGTGAGGACAGCATGCAGGCCATGCAGTGGAAACATGTAACGATGATGCCCAGGTAGGGACCAGAGTCACCAGGTCTAAATGAGGCCCAGATGGAGCATATTCACTAGGTCCAGGTGAGGCCCAGTTGAGGACCAGAGTCTCCAGATCTGGTTGAGGCCTAGAGGGGTACCACAATCACCTGGTCCAGGTGACATCCAGATGGGGACCAGAGTCACGAGGTCAGGGTGAGACCCAGAGATTTTCCAGAGTCAACATGTCCAGGTGAGGCTGAGGTTTGGAACACCCAGAGGGGGACCAGAGTCACCTGGTCCAGGTGAGGTCCAGGGGTGGAACACAGTCACCGGGTTCCAATTTGGCCAGTTGAGGACCATGGTTGACAGGGCCAGGTGAGGCCCAGATTGGGGATCCTCAATCTGGATCAGAGTCACCAGTTCCAGTTGAGGCTAAGAAGGAGTCCACAGCAATCAGGTCCAGATTGACGCCTAGGTCGGGGGACCAGAATCATCAGGACCAGTTGAGGCCAAAGTGTGGAGCAAAGTTATCATGTCCAGGTGAGGCCCAGGTGGGGAACACAGTAACAATGTCCCATGGATGCCAGGTGGGTAAAGACTCCCAAGGTCCAGACGAGGCCTAAGTGAGGAGTAGATTAAACAGGTCCTCTTTAGGCCCAGTTGAAGACCAGAGTCCTCAGCTCCGGGTGAGTCCCAGAGGGGGACCAGCGTCTCCCGGTTCTGGTGATATCCAGGTGGGGACCAGAGTCAGCACGTCAGGGTGAGACCCAGAGTCGGACGAGAATCACTAGGTCCAGATGAGTCCTCGATGTGGAACTGAGAAACAAGGTCCCATGATGCCCATATGAGGACCTGAGACACCAGGTCCAGGTGAGGCCCAGTTGTGGACCAGAGTCACCAGACCTGGTTGAGGCCTAGAGGGGTACCAGAATCACCTGGTCCAGGTGCCATCCAGATGGGTCCAGAGTCACCAGGTCAGGGTGAGGCCCAGAGAGGTTCCAGAGTCATCATGTCCAGGTGAGTCTCAGGTGTGGAACAGAGTATAGAGGTCATAATAGTCCACAGGTGAGGACCAGAGTCACCACATCTGGGTGAGGCCCAGTTATGTTCAGAGTCACCAGTTCCAGTTGAGACCAAGAGGAGTCCACAGCAATCAGGTCCAGGTGGGGAAGAAAGTCAACAGGACTGGGTGAGGCCCAGAGGGGGACCATATTCACCAGGTCCAGGTGATTCCCAGGTGGTGACAAGGGTTACCAGTTCCGGGTGAGGACCAGGTAAGGACCAGATTCACCAGGTCTAAGTGAGGCCCACGTGGGACCTGTGTCACCAGGTATGGGTGAGGCCCAGGTGGCAAGCCCACTCACCAGGTCCAGGTGAGGCCAACCTGCAGGCCATGCAGAGGACCGTGTCCCGATGATGCCCAGGTAGGGACCAGAGGTACGAGGTCCAGGTGACGCCAACCTGCAGGCCATGCAGAGGAACCGTGTCCCGCTGATGCCCAGGTAGGGACCAGAGATACCAGGTCAAGAAGAGGCCAACCTGCAGACCATTATGTGGAACCATGTCCCGATGTTGCCCACGTAGGGACCAGAGTCACCAGGTCCAAATGAGGCCCAGATGGAGCATATTCACTAGGTCCAGGTGAGGCCCAGTTGAGGACCAGAGTCACCAGATCTGGTTGAGGCCGAGAAGGGTACCAGAATCCCCTGGTCCAGGTGACATCCAGTTGGGGACCAGAGTCACCAGGTCAGGGTGAGGCACAGAGAGGTTCGAGAGTCATCATGTCCAGCTGAGGCTCAGCTGTGGAACAGAGTCACCAGGTACCAATGATGCCCAGGTGAGGACCAGAATCACCAGATCTGGGTGACGCGCAGGTAGGATCAGAGTCACCAGGTCCAGGTGAGGCCAAGAAAGAGTCCACAGCAATCAGGTCCAGGTGGGGAACAACGTTACCAGGACTGGGGGAGGCCCAGATGGGGACCAGATTCACCAGGCCCAGGTGATTCCCAGGTGGTGACCAGAATTACCACTTCCGGGGAAGGACCGGGTAAGGACCAGATTCAGCAGGTCCAATAGAGGCCCACGTGGGGACCTGTGTCACCATGTATGGGTGAGGCACAATTGGGACCCCACTCACCAGGTCCAGGTGAGGCCAACCTGCAGGCGATGGAGAGGAAACGTGTCCCGATGATGCCCAGGTAGGGACCAGGGTTACCAGGTCCAGGTGAGGCCAACCTGCAGGCCATGCAGTGGAACCATGTCCCGATGATGCCCAGGTAGGGACCAGAGTTACTAGGTCCAGGTGAGGCCAACCTGCAGGCCATGCATTGGAACCATATCCCTATGATGCCCAGGTAGGGACCAGAGTCACCAGGTCCAAATGAGTCCCAGATGGAGCATATTCACTAGGTCCAGGTGAGGCCCAGGTGAGGACCAGAGTCACCAAAACTGGTAGAGGCCTAGAGGGGTACAAGAATTCCCTGGTCCAGGTGACATCCAGATGGGGACCAGAGTCACCAGGTCAGGGTGAGGCCCAGAGAGGTTCCAGAGTCAGAATGTCCAGGTGAGGCTCAGGTGTAGAAGAGAGTCACCAGGAACCAATGATGCCCAGGTGAGGACCAGAGTCACCAGGTCTGGGTGACGCGCAGATAGGATCAGAGTCACCAGTTCCAGGTGAGCTAAGAAAGAGTCCACAGCAATCAGGTCCAGGTGGGGAACAAAGTCACCAGGACAGGGTGAGGCCCAGATGGGGACCAGGTTCACCAGATCCAGGTGAGGCCCAGGTGGTGACCAGAGTCCCCGGGTCTTGGAGAGGACCAGGTAAGGACCAGATTCACCAGGTCCAAGAGGCCCACGTGTGGACCTGAGTAAACAGGTATGGGTGAGGCCCACATGCAACCCCACTCACCAGGTCCAGGTGAGGCCAACCTGCAGGTCAGAGTCACCAGATCGAGGTGAGGCCCTAGTGGGACCGGAGTCACAGGTAAATGTGACTCTAAAAGAACACCACAGTCAACAGGGCCAGGTGTGTTTCATGTGGGAACGAGAGTCACCAGTTCCAGGTGAGACCCAGGTGGGGACCACAGTCACCAGGTCCAGATTGAGGCCTAGGTGGGGGGACCAGATTCATCAGGACCATTTGGGGCCAAAGTGTGGAGCAAAGTTTTCATGTCCATGTGAGGCCCAGGTGGGAAACAGAGTAACCATGTCCCATTGATGCCAGGTGGGAAAAGAGTCACAAGGTCCAGACGAGGCCTAAGTGAGAAGTAGATTCACCAGGTCCTGTTGAGGCCCAGCTGAGGACCAGTGTCCCCAGCTCCGGGAGAGTCCCAGAGGGGGACCAGAGTCACCCGATTCTGGTGATATCCAGGGGTGACCAGAGTCACCACGTCAGGGTGAGGCCCAGAGGGGGACGAGAATCACTAGGTCCAGGTGAGGCCCCGATGTGTAACTGAGAAACCAGGTCCCATGATGCCCATATGAGGACCTGAGTCACCAGGTCCAGGTGAGGTCCCTGTGGGAACCAGTCACCTCGTCCAGGTGAGGCCCAGGTTGGACCACAGTCACCAGGTCCAGGTGAGGCCCAGGTATATAAGAGAGTATCCAGGTCCCAGTGATGCCCAGCTAAGGACCAGTGTCATCAGGTTCAGGAGAGGCCCAAATAAGTTTCAGAGTAATTGTGTTCCAGGTGAGGCCAGATGGAGACAACATGGACCAGGTTCAGGAGAGCCCCATATGGAAACCAGAGCCACCAAATCCAGGTGAGGTCCAGGTGGGACCACAGTCACAAGGTCCAGGTGAGGCGCAGGTGGCAACAGGATATACCAAGTCCAGGTGAGACTCAGGTGGCGACCAGTCACCAGATCCAGGTGCGGACCAGTTAAGGACCAGATTCACCAGGCCCAATTGAAGCCCAAGAGGTGACCAGAGACACCAGGTAAGGGTGAAGCTCAGAGGGGGAACCAGAGTAACCAGTTTAGTTTGAGGCCCAGAATGGGACCAGAGGTCCCTGGTCAAAGTGAGGCCCAGGTGTGGAATATAGTTTACAGGTCCCAGTGATGCCTGGGTGAGGACCAGAGTCACTAGGGCCATGCACGCCCAGATGGGGAACAGAATCACTAGGTCCTGGTGAGGCATAGAATAAGACCACAGTCACCAGTATCAGGTGAACCCCTTGTGGGAACCAGAGCCACTCTATCCAGCTGAGTCCCAGGTCCATGTTAGGCCCACATGAGGACCATATTCATCAGGTCGTATTGAGGCATAGCTGGGTCAAGAGTCACCAGGTCTGGGTGCGGCCTAGGTGGGGCAAGATTCAGAAGTTCTGAGTTAGGTCAAAGTGGGACGAGAGACACCAGGTCCAGGTGAGGCCAAACTGAGTACCAGAGTCACCAGATCCAGGTGAGGTCCATGTTGGAAAGAGAGTCACCAGTTCCAGGAGAGGTCCATTTGGGGACCAGAGTCACCAGATCCAGGTGAAGTCCAGGTGGGGACCAGAGTCACAATATCCAGGTGAAGCCCAGGTGGGGACCAGAGTCTCTAGGTCCAGTGAAGCCCAGGGGAGGACCAGAGTTACCAGGTACACGTGAGGCCCCGGTGGGGATCAGAGGCAACAGGTCCATGTGAGGCCGGCTTCGGGACCATGGACAATAGGTCTACTTGAGGCCCAGGTGTGAAACACAGTAACCAGGTCCAGGTGAGTCCCCAGTGGTGACAAGAGTCACCACGTCCAGGTGAGGCCCAGGTGTGGACCAGGATCACCTGGTACAGGGGAGGCCCTTGAAAGAACCAGAGTCAATAGTTCGAGGTCACGCGCAGGTGGCAACATGTGTCAGCACATCCAAGTCCGGCCAAAGTGTGGTGCACAGTCACTAGGGCACGGTGAGACCCAGAGGGGGAACAGAGTCACGTGGTCCAGGTGAGGTCCAGTGTTGGAACACAGCCACCGGGTCCCAATTTTGCACAGTTGAGGACCATGGTCAACAGGGCCAGGTGATGCCCAGATGGAGACCTGAGTCCCCAAATCCAGGTGAACCCCAGTGGGGACCACAGTCACCAGATCCAGGGTAGTCTCAGGTGTAGACCAGAATCGCCAGGTCCAGGTGAGGTGCAGGTGACAACCACACTCACGAGGTGGTGAGGCCCTGGTGGGGACCAGAGTCACGAGGTACATGAGAAGCTAGAAACACTGCAGCCCCATGTCCACATGATGTCCATGTGGGAAAGAGAATCACCCGTTACACGTGAGGATCAGGTCGGGATCCGACTCACCATGTCCAGGTGAGACCCAGGTGGGAACCAGTGTCACCATGTCCAGGGGTGGCCCATGTGAAGACCAGAGTTAATAGGTCAGGCTGGGTCACTGATACTGAAGAGTGTAACGATATCCTGATGCTACACAGGTGGGTACCAGAGACACCAGGTCCTGGTGAGGCCCAGGTGGGACCAGAGACATGAGGTCCAGGTGAGGTCCCAATGGGAACCACAGTCACCAGGTCAGGTGAGGCCATGCTTAGGATCAGAGTCACCAGTTACAGGTGAGGCCCAGGTGGAGCCAGTGTTACCTGATACAGAAGAGGCCATAGTCAGGACCAGAGTTACCAGGATCAGGTGAGTCCTAGTGGGGAATACAGTAACCATGTCCCGGTGATGCCCAGGTAGTACCAAAGTCACCAGGTCTAGATGAGGCGCAGGTGGGGAGCATCTTCACTAGGTCCCGGTGAGACCCAGTTGAGGACCAGAGTCACCAGGTCAAGTTGAGGCCTAGAGGGGTACCAGATTTACCTGGTCTAGGTGACATCCAGATGGGGACCAGAGTCACCAGGTCAGGCTGAGGCCCAGAGGGGATCCAGAGTCATCATGTCCAGGTGAGGATCAGGTGTGGAACAGAGTATCCAGGTCATAATGGTCCACAGGTGAGGACCAGAGTCACCAGATCTGAGTGAGGCCCAGTGAGGAGCAGAGTCACCAGTTCCAGGTGAGGCCAAGAAGGAGTCCACAGCAATCAGGTCCAGGTGGGGAACAAAGTCACCAGGACTGGGTGAGGCCCTGATTGGGACCAGATTCACCAGGTCCAGGTGATTCCCAGGTGGTGACCTGAGTTACCAGTTCCGGGTGAGGACCAGGTAAGTACCAGATTCACCACGTCAAACGAGGCACACGTGGGGACCTGTGTCACCAGGTCTGGGTGAGGCTCAGGTGGTAACCCCACTCACCAGGTCCAGGTGAGTCCAACCAGTGGGCCATGCAGAGGAACCGTGTCCCAATGATGCCCAGGTAGGGACCAGAATTACCAGGTCCAGGTGAGACCAACCTGTATGCTATGCAGTGAAACCATGTCCCGATGATGCCCAGGTAGAGACCAGAGTCACCAGGTCAAAATGAGGACCAGATGGAGCATATTCACTAGGTCCCGGTGAGGCCCAGTTGAGGACCAGAGTCACCAAATCTGGTTGAGGCCCAGAGTACCAGATTCACCTGGTCCAGGTGACATCCAGATGGAGACCAGAGTCACCAGGTCAGGGTGAGACACAGAGTGGTTCCAGAGTCATCATGTCCAGGCGAGGCTCAGGTGTGGAACAGAGTCAGCAGGTACCAATGATGCCCAGGTGAGGACCAGAGTCACCATGTATGGGTGACGCGCAGATCGGATCTCAGTCACCAGTTCCAGGTGAGGCCAAGAAACAGTCCAAAGCAATCAGGTACAGGTGGGGAACAAAGTCACCTAGACTGGGTGAGGCCCAGATGGGGACCAGATCCACCAGGTCCAGGTGAGCCCAGGTGGTGACCAGAGTCCCCGGATCTGGGAGAGGAACAGGTAAGGACCAGATTCACCAGGTCCAAGAGTCTCACGTGGGGACCTGAGTCACCAGGTATGGGTGAGACCCAGGAGGCAACCCCACTCACCAGGTCCAGGTGAGGCCAACCTACAGGCCATGCAGTGTATCCATGTCCCGATGATGCCCAGGTAGGGACCAGAGTCACCAGGTCCAAATGAGGCCCAGATGGAGCATATTCAATAGGTCCAGGTGAGGCCCCGTTGAGGACCAGAGTCACCAGAACTGGTTGAGGCCGAGAGGGTTACCAAAATCACCTGGTCCATGTGACATCCAGATGGAGACCAGAGTCACCAGGTCAGGGTTAGTCCAGAGTGGTTCGAGAGTCCAGAGCCTGATGTCCAGGTGAAGCTCAGGTGTGGAACAGAGTCACCAGGTACCAAAGATGCCCAGGTGAGGACCGGAGTCACAAGGAATCAGTGACACGCAGATAGGATCAGAGTCACCAGGTCCAGGTGAGGCCATGAAAGAGTCCACAGCAATCAGGTCAAGGTGGGGAACAAAGTCACCAGGACTGAGCGAGGCCCAGATGGGGACCGGATTCACCAGGTCCAGGTGAGGCCCAGGTGGTGACCAGAGTCCCCGGGTCTGGGAGAGAACCAGGTAAGGACCAGATTCACCAGGTCCAAGAGGCCCACGTGGAGACCTGAGTCACCAAGTATGGGTGAGGCCCAAGTGGCATCCCCACTAACCAGGTCCATGTGAGGCCAACCTGCAGGCCAAGTCACCCGATTCACGTGAGGCCCTAGTGGGGACTGGAGTCACCAGTTAAAAATGATTCTATAAGAACAACACAGTCACCAGGACCTGGTGTGGTCCATGTGGGAAAGAGAGTCACCAGGTCCAAGAGAGGTCCAGGTGGGGACCAGAGTCACCAGATCCAGGTGAAGTCCAGGTGGGGACCAGAGTCACCAGATCCAGGTGAAGCCCAGGTGGGGACCAGAGTCACTAGGTCCAGATGAGGCCCGGGTGAGGATCAGAGTTACCAGAACCAAGAGGCACACGTGGGGACCTGAGTCAGCAGGTATGGGTGTGTCCCAGGTGGCAACCCCACTCACCAGGTCCAGGTGAGGCCAACTTGGAGGCCAGAGTCATCAGATCCACGTGAGGCCCTAGTCGGGACCAGAGTCACTAGGTAAATGTGAGTATACAAGAACACCACAGTCACCAGGTCCAGGTGTGGTTCATGTGGGAACAAGAGTCACCAGGTCCAAGAGACCCAGGTGGGGACCACAGTTACCAGGTCCAGATTGAGGCCTAGTTGGGGGGACCAGATTCATCAGGACCAGTTGAGGCCAAAGTGTGGAGCAAAGTTATCATGTTCAGGTGAGGCTCAGTTGGGGAACAGAGTAACCATGTCCCATTGATGTCAGGTGGGAAAAGAGACGCAGGTCCAGACGAGGTCTAAGTGAGGAGTAGATTCACCAGGTCCTGTTGAGGCCCAGTTGAGGACCAGTGTCCCCAGCTCTGGGTGAGTCCCAGAGGGAAACCAGAGTCACCCGGTTCTGGTGATATCCAGGTGGGACCAGAGTCACCACGTCAGGGTGAGGCCCAGAAGGGGACGAGAATCACTAGGTCCAGGTGAGGCCCCAATGTGGACCTGAGAAAGCAGGACCCATGATGCCCATATGAGGACCTGAGTCACCAGGTCCAGGTGAGGTCCCTGTGGGAACCAGTCACCTCGTCCAGGTGAGGCCAGGTGGGACCACAGTCACCAGGTCCAGGTGAGGCCCAGGTATATAAGAGAGTATCCAGGTCCCAATAATGCCAAAGTAAGGACAGAGTAAACAGGTCCAGGAGAGGCTCAAATATGGATCAGAGTCATTTTGTTCCAGGTGAGGCCAGATGGAGACCACAGGAACCAGGTCCAGGAGAGCCCCATATGGGAAACAGAGCCACCAGATCCAGGTGAGGTCCAGGTGGGACCACTGTCACAAGGTCCAGGGGAGGCGCAGATGGCAACAGGATTCACCAAGCCCAGGTGAGGCCCAGGTGGCGACCAGTCACCAGATCCAGGTGAGACCAGCTAAGGACCAGATTCAACAGGCCCAAGTGAAGCCCAAGGGGTTACCAGAGTCACCAGGTAAGGGTGAGGCCCAGAGTGGAACCAGAGTAACCAGTTTAGTTTGAGGCCCTGAATGGGACCAGAGGTCACTGGTCAAAGTGAGGTCCAAGTGTGGAACAGAGTATCCAGGTTCCAAAGATGCCTGGGTGAGGACCAGAGTCCCTAGGGCCATGCAGGCCCAGATGGGGAACCGAATCACTAGGTCCTGGTGAGACATAGAATAAGACCACATTCAGCAGTATCAGGTGAGCCCCTTGTGGGAACCAGAGCCACTCTATCCAGCTGAGTCCCAGGTCCATGTGAGGCCCACGTGAGGACAAGATTCATCATGTTGAATAGAGGCATAGCTGGGGACAAGAGTCACCAGGTCTGGGTGCGGCCTAGGTGGGGCAAGATTCAATAGTTCTGAGTTAGGTTAAAGTGGGGACGAGAGACACCAGGTCCAGGTGAGGCCAAACTGAGGACCAGAGTCACCAGCTCCAGGTGAGGTCCATGTTGGAAAGAGAGTCACCAGGTGCAGGAGAGGTCCAGGTGGGGATCAGAGTCCCCAGATCCAGGTGAAGTCCAGGTGGGGACCAGAGTCACCAGATCCAGGTGAAGCCCAGGTGGGGACCAGAGTCACTAAGTCCAGATGAGGCCCAGGTGAGGACCACAGTTACAAGGTACACGTGAGGCACCGGTAGGTATCAGAGGCAACAGGTCCATGTGAGGCAGGCTTGGGGACCATGGTCAAGAGTTCTACTTGAGGCCCAGTGTGGAACACTCTAACCAGGACCAAGTGAGTCCCCGGTAGTGACAAGAGTCACCAGGTCCAGGTGAGGCCCAGGTGGGGACCAGGATCACCAGGTACAGGGGAGGACTTTGCACGAACCAGAGTCAACAGTTCGAGGTCAGGCGCAGGTGGCAACCAGGGTCAGCAGGTCCAAGTCAGGCCAAAGTGGGGTTCACAGTCACTAGAGCACGGTGAGACCCAGAGGGGGAACAGAGTCAACTGGTCCAGGTGAGGTCCAGTGTTGGAACACAGCCACCGGGTCCCAATTTTGCCCAGTTGAGGACCATGGTCAACAGGGCCAGGTGAGGCCCAGATGGGAATCGGAGTGCCCAAATCCAGGTGAAGCCCAGATTGGGTCCATAGTCACCAGATCCAGGGTAGTCTCAGTTGCACACCAGAATCACCAAGTCCAGGTGAGGTGCAGGTGGCAACCACACTCACCAGGTCCCGGTGAGACCCTGGTGGGGACCAGAGTCATGAGGTACATGAGAATCTAGAAACACTGCAGCCACCAGGTTCAAATGATCTCCATGTGGGAAGGAGAATCACCAGTTACAGGTGAGGACCCTGTGGGGATCCGACTCACCATGTCCAGGTGAGACCCAGGTGGGAACCAGTGTCACCATGTCCAGGTGTGGCCCAGGTGAAGACAAGAGTTAATAGGTCCGGCTGGGTCACTGTTAGTGAACAGTGTAACCATATCCTGATGCTACCCAGGTGGGTACGAGAGACACCAAGTCCTGGTGAGGTCCAGGTGAGACCAGAGACATAAGGACCAGGTGAGGCCCACGTGGGGACCTGTGTCACCAGTATGGGTGAGGCCCAGGGGGAACCCCACTCACCAGGTCCAGGTGAGGCAAACATGCAGGCCATGCAGAAGAACCATGTCCCGATGATGCCCAGTTAGGGACCAGATTTACCAGGTCTTGGTGAGGCCAACCTGCAGGCCATGCAGTGGAACCATGTCCCGATGATGGCGCGGAAAGGGACCAGAGTTACCAGGTCCAAATTAGGCCCAGATGGAGAATATTCCCTAGGTGGAGGTGAGGCCCAGTTGAGAACCGGCGTCACCAGATCTGGTTGAGGCCTAAAGGGGTACCAGAATCACCTGGTCCAGGTGACATTCAGACAGGGACCAGAGTCACCAGGTCAGGGTGAGGCCCAGAGAAGTTCCAGAGTTATCATGTCCAGGGGAGGCTCAGGTGTGGAACAGATTCACCAGGTACCAATGATGCCCAAGTGAGGACCAGAGTCACCAGGTCTGGGTGACGCGCAGATAGGATCAGAGTCACCAGTTCCAGGTGAGGCCAAGAAAGAGTCCACAGCAATCAGGTCCAGGTGGGGAACAAATTCACCAGGACTGGGTGAGGCCCAGATGGGGACCAGATTCACCAGGTCCAGGTGAGGCCCAGGTGACCAGAGTCGCCGGGTCTGGGAGAGTCCCAGTATAAGGACCAGATTCACCAGGTCCAAGAGGCCCACGTGGGGACCTGAGTCACCAGGTATGGGTGAGGCCCAGGTGGCAACCCCACTCACCAAGTCCAGGTGGGGCCAATCTGCAGGCCAGAGTCACCAGATCCAGGTGAGGCCCTAGTCGGGACTGGAGTCACCAGGTAAATGTGAGTCTACAAGATCACCACAGTAACCAGGGCCAGGATTGGTTCATGTCGGAACGAGAGTCACCAGGTCCAGGTGAGACCCAAGTGGGGACCACAGTCACCAGATCCAGATTGAGGCTTAGGTTGTGGGACCAGAGTCATCAGGAACATTTGAGGCCAAAGTGTGGAGCAAAGTTATCATGTCAAGGTGAGGCCCAGGTGGGGAACAGAGTAACCATGTCCCATTGATGCCAGGTGGGAAAAGAGTCACAAGGTCCACACGAGAACTAAGTGAGGAGTAGATTCACCAGGTCCTGTTGAGGCCCAGTTGAGGACAAGTGTCCCCAGCTCCGGGTGACTCCCAGAGGTGGACTAGAGTCACCCGGTTCTGGTGATATCCAGGTGGGGACCAGAGTCACCATGTCAGGGTGAGGCCAAGAGGGGGACGAGAATCACTAGGTCCAGGTGAGGCCCCGATGTGGAACTGAGAAACCAGGTCCCATGATGCCCATATGAGGACCTGAGTCACCAGGTCCAGGTGAGGTCCCTGTGGGAACCAGTCACCTCGACCAGGTGAGTTCCAGGTGGGACCACAGTCAGAAGGTCCAGGTGAGGCGCTGTTGGCAACAGGATTCACCAAGTCCAGGTGAGGCCCAGGTGGCGACCAGTCACCAGATCCAAATGTGGACCAGCTAAGGACCAGATTCACCAGGCCCAAGTGAATCCCAAGGGGTGACCAGAGTCACCAGGTAAGGGTGAGGCCCAGAGGGGAACCAGAGTAACCAGTTTAGTTTGAGGCCCAGAATGGGACCAGAGGTCCCTGGTCAAAGTGAGGCCCAGGTGTGGAATAGAGTATCCAGGTCCCAATGATGCCTGGGTGAGGACCAGAGTCACTAGGGCCATGCAGGCCCAGATGGGGAACAGAATCACTAGGTCCTGGTGAGGCATAGAATAAGAACACAGTCAGCAGTATCAGGTGAGCCCCTTGTGGGAACCAGAGCCACTCTATCCAGCTGAGTCCCAGGTCCATGGGAGGCCCACGTGAGGACCAGATTCATCAGGTCGAATTGAGGCATAGCTGGGGACAAGAGTCACCAGGTCTGGGTGCGGCTTAGGTGGGGCAAATTCAGCAGTTCTGAGTTAGGTCAAAGTGGGGACGAGAGACACCAGGTCCAGGTGAGGCCAAACTGAGGAAGAGTCACCAGATCCAGGTGAGGTCCATGTTGGATAGAGAGTCACCAGGTCCAGGAGAGGTCCAGGTGGGGACCAGAGTCACCAGATCCAGGTGAAGTCCAGGTGGGGACCAGAGTCACCAGATCCAGGTGAAGCCCAGGTGGGGACCATAGTCACTAGGTCCAGATGAGGCCCAGGTGAGTACCAGAGTTACCAGGTACACGTGAGGCCCCGGTGGTGATCACAGGAAACAGGTCCATGTGAGTCCGGCTTGGAGACCATGGCCAACAGGTCTACTTGAGGCCCAGGCGTGGAACACAGTAACAAGGTCTGCGTGAGTAACCGGTGGTAACAAGTGTCACCACGTCCAGGTGAGGCCCAGGTGGGGACCAGGATCCCCAGGTTCAGGGGAGGCCCTTGAAAGTACCAGAGTCAACAGTTCGAGGTCAGTCGCAGGTGGCAAACAGGGTCAGCAGGTCCAAGTCAGGCCAAAGTGGGGTTCACAGTCACTAGGGCATGGTGAGACCCAGAGGGGGACCATAGTCACCTATTCCAGGTGAGGTCCAGTTGTGGAATACAGTCACCCGGACCCAATTTTGCCCAGTTGAGGACCATGGTCAACAGGGCCAGGGGAGGCAAACACGGGGACCGGAGTCCCCAAATCCAGATGAAGCTCAGGTGGAGACCCCAGTCACCAGATCCAGGGTAGTCTCAGGTGCAGACCAGAATCACAAGGTCCAGTTGAGGTGCAGGTGGCAACCACACTCACCAGTTCCCGGTGAGTCCCTGGTGGGGATCAGAGACACGAGGTACATGAGAAGCTAGAAACACTGCAGCCACCAGGTCCACATGATGTCCATGTGGGAACGAGAATCACCAGTTACAGGTGAGGACCAGGTGGGTATCCGACTCACCATTTCCAGGTGAGATCCAGGTGGGAACCAGTGTCACCATGTTCAGGAGTGGCTCAGGTGAAGGCCACAGTTAATAGGTCCGGGTGGGTCACTGTTAGTGAACAGTATAACCATAACCTGATGCTACCCCGGGGGGGAACAGAGACATCAGGTCCAGGTGAGGTCCCGATGGGAACCACAGTCACCAGGTCAGGTGAGCCCATGCTTAGGATCAGAGTCACCAGTTACAGGTGAGGCCCAGGTAGAGCCAGAGTCACCTGGTACAGAAGAGGCCAAAGTCAGGACCAGAGTTGCCAGGATCAGTTCAGTCCCAGTGGCGAATACAGTAACCATGACCCGATGATGCCCAGGTAGAACCAGAGAGCAGGTCCAGATGGGGCGCACATGGGGAGTTCACTAGGTCCCGGTGAGGCCCAGTTGAGGACCCGAGTCACCAGGTATAGTTGAGGCCTAGAGTGGTACCAGATTCACCTGGTCTAGGTGACATCCAGATGGGGACCAGAGTCACCATATCAGGCTGAGGCCCAGAGGGGATCCAGAGTCATCATGTCCAGGTAGGCTCAGGTGTGGAATAGAGTATCCAGGTCATAATGGTCCACAAGTGAGGACCAGAGTCACCAGATCTGGGTGAGGCCCAGTGAGGAGCAGAGTCACCAGTTCCAGGTGAGGCCAAGAAGGAGTCCACAGCAATCAGGTCCAGGTGGGGAACAAAGTCACCAGGACTGGGTGAGGCCCAGATGGGGACCAGATTCACCAGGCCCATGTGATTCCCAGGTGGTGACCAGAGTTACCAGTTCCGGGTGAGGACCAGGTAAGGAACAGATTCACCAGGTCCAAGTGCGGGCCACGTGGGGACCTGTGTCACCAGGCATGAGTGAGGCCCAGGTGACAACCCCACTCAAAAGGTCCAAGTGAGACCGACCTCCAGGCCATGCAGAGGAACCATGTCCCGATTATGCCCAGGTAGGGACTAGAGTTACTAGGTCCAGGTGAGGCCAACCTGCACGCCCTGCAGTGGAACCATGTCCCGATGATGCCCAGGTAGGGACCAGAGTCACCAGGTCCAAGTGAAGCCCAGATGGAGTATATTCACTAGGTCCAGGTGAGGCCCACTTCAGGACCAGAGTCACTAGATCTGGTTGAGGCCTAGAGGGGTACCAGAATCACCTGGTCCAGATGACATCCAGATGGGGACCAGAGTCACCAGGTCAGCGTGAGGCCCAGAGAGGTTCAGACTCATCATGTCCAGGTGAGGCTCAGGTGAGGACCAGAGTCACCAGGGCTGGGTGAAGCGCAGATAGGATCAGAGTCACCAGTTCCAGGTGAGGCCAAGAAAGAGTCCACAGCAATCAGGTCCAGGTGGCCAAAAAAGTCACCAAGACTGGGTGAGGCTCAGATGAGGACCAGATTCACCAGGTCCAGGTGAGGCCCAGGTGGTGACCAGAGACCCCGGGTCTGGGAGAGGACCAGGTAAGGACCAGATTCACCAGGTCCAAGAGGCCCACGTGGGGACCTTTGTCACCAGGTATGGGTGAGGCCCAGGTGGCAACCCCACTCACCAAGTCCAGGTGAGGCCAACATGCAGGCCAGAGTCACCAGATCCAGGTGAGGCCCTAGTGGGGACCGGATTCCTCAGGTAATAGTGACTATAAGAACACCACAGTCACCAGATGCAGGTGTGGGTCATGTGGGAACGTGAGTTCCAGGTCCAGGTGAGACCCAGGTGGGGACCACAGTCACCAGGTCCAGATCAAGGCCTAGGTGGTGGGACCAGAGTCATCAGGACCAGTTGAGGCCAAAGTGTGGAGCAAAGTTATCATTTCCAGGTGAGGCCCATTTGGGGAACAGAGTAACCATGTCCCATTGATGCCAGGTGGGAATAGAGTCACAAGATCCAGACGAGGTCTAAGTGAGGAGTAGATTCACCAGGTCCTGTTGAGGCCCAGTTGAGGACCAGTGTCCCCATCTCCGGGTGAGTCCCAGAGGGGGACCAGAGTCACCCGGTTCTGGTGATATCCAGATGGGGACCAGAGTCACCATGTCATGGTGAGGCCCAGAGTGGATCCAGAGTCATCATGTCCAGGTGCGGCTCAGGTGTGGAACAGAGTATCCAGGTCATAATGGTCCACAGGTGAGGACCAGAGTCACCAGATCTGGGTGAGGCCCTGCTACGATCAGAGTCACCACTTCCAGGTGAGGCCAAGAAGGAGTCCACAGCAATCAGGTCCAGGTGGGGAACAAAATCACCAGGACTGGGTGAGGACCAGGTAAGGACCAGATTCACCAGGTCCAAGTGAGTCCCACGTGGGCACCTGGGTCACCAGGTATGGGTGAGGCCCAAGTGGCATCCCCACTCACCAGGTCCAGGTGAGGCCAGCCTGCAGGCAATGCAGAGGAAGAGAGTCCCGATGATGCCCAGGTAGAACCACAGTTACCAGGTCCATGTGCGGCCAACCTAAAGGCCATGCAGTGGAACCATGTCCCGATGATGCCCAGGTAGGGAAGAGAGTCACCAGGTCCAAATGAGGCCCAGATGGAGCATATTCAATAGGTCCAGGTGAGGCCCAGTTGAGGACCAGAGTCACCAGATCCAGGTGAAGCCAAGGTGGGGACCAGAGTCACTAGGTCCAGATGAGGCCCAAGTGAGGACCAGTGTTACCAGGTACACGTGATGCCCCGGTGGGAATCAGAGGCAACAGGTCCATATGAGGCCGGTTTCGGTACCATGGTCAACAGGTCTACTTGAGCCCCAGGTGTGGAACACAGTAACCAGGTCCAGTTGAGTCCCCGGTGGTGACAAGAGTCACCACGTCCAGGTGAGTCCCAGGGGGGACCAGGATCACCAGGTACAGGGGAAGACCTTGAATGAACCAGAGTCAACAGTTCGAGGTCAGGCGCAGGTGTCAACCAGGGTCAGCAGGTCGAAGTCAGGCCAAAGTGGGGTTCACAGTCACTAGAGCACGGTGAGACCCAGAGGGGGACCAGAGTCACCTGGTCCAGGTGAGGTCCAGGGGTGGAACACAGTCACCGGATCCCAATTTTGCCAGTTGAGGACCATGGTTGACAGGGCCAGGTGAGGCCCAGATTGGGGATCCTCAATCTGGATCAGAGTCACCAGTTCCATTTGAGGCTAAGAAGGAGTCCACAGCAATCAGGTCCAGATTGACGCGTAGGTCGGGGGACCAGAGTCATCAGGACAAGTTGAGGCCAAAGTGTGGAGCAAAGTTATCATGTCCAGGTGAGGCCCAGGTAGGGAACACAGTAACCATGTCCCATTGATGCCAGGTGTGTAAAGACTCACAAGTTCCAGACGAGGTCTAAGTGAGGAGTAGATAAACCAGGTCCTCTTTAGGCCCAGTTGAGGACCAGAGTCCCCAGCTCCGGGTGAGTCCCAGAGGGGGACCAGCGTCACCCGGTTCTGGTGATATCCAGGTGGGGACCAGAGTCAGCACGTCAGGGTGAGACACAGAGTCGGACGAGAATCACGAGGTCCAGGTGAGGCCCCGATGTGGAACTGAGAAACCAGGTCCCAATATGCCCATATGAGGACCTGAGTCACCAGGTCCAGGTGAGGTCCCTGTGTGAACCAGTCACCTCGTCCAGGTGAGGCCCCGGTGGGACCACAGTCACAAGGTCCAGGTGAGGCCCAAGTATATAAGAGAGTATCCAGGTCCCAAAGATGCCCAGGTAAGGACCAGAGTCAACAGGTCCAGGAGAGGCCCAAATATGGATCAGAGTCATTGTTATCCAGGTGAGGCCAGATGGAGGCCACAGGAACCAGGTCCAGGGGAGCCCCATATGGGAACCAGAGCAACCAGATCCAGGTGAGGTCCAGGTGGGACCACAGTTACAAGGACCAGGCGAGGCGCAGGTGGCAACAGGATTCACCAAGTCCAGGTGAGGCCCAGGTGGCGACCAGTCACCATCCAGGTGCGGACCTGCTAAGGATCAGATTCAACAAGCCCAGGTGAAGCCCAAGGGGTGACCAGAGTCACCAGGTAAGGGTGAGGTTCAGAGGGATAACCAGAGTAACCAGATTAGTTTAAGGCCCAGAATGGGAGCAGCGGTCCATGGTCAAAGTGAGGCCCAGGTGTGGAATAGAGTATCCAGGTCCCAATGATGCCTGGGTGAGGACCAGAGTCACTAAGGCCATGCAGGCCCAGATGGGGAACAGAATCACTAGGTCCTGGTGAGGCATAGAATAAGACCACAGTCAGCAGTATCAGGTGAGCCCCTTGTGGGAACCAGAGCCACTCTTTCCAGCTGAGTCCCAGGTACATGTGAGGTCCACGTGAGGACCAGATTCATCAGGTCGAATTGAGGAATAGCTAGGGAAAAGAGTCACCAGGTCTGGGTGCGTAATAGGTGGGGCAAGATTCAGCAGTTCTGAGTTAGGTCAAAGTGGGCAAGAGAGACACCAAGTCCAAGAGAGGTCCAGATTGGGACCAGAGTCACTAGATCCAGGTGAAGTCAAGATGGGGACCAGAGTCTCCAGATCCAGGTGAAGCCGAGGTGGAGACCAGAGTCTCTAGGTACAGATGAGGCCCAGGTGAGGACCAGAGTTACAAGGTACACGTGAGGCCCCGGTGAGGATCAGAGGCAACAGGTCCATGTGAGCCCGGCGTGGGGACCATAGTCAACAGGTCTACTTGAGGCCCAGGTGTGGAACACAGTAAGCAGGTCCAGGTGAGTCCCCAGTGGTGACAAGAGTCACCACGTCCAGGTGAGGCCCAGGTTCCGACCAGGATCACCAGGTACAGGGGAAGCCCTTGAAAGAACAAGAGTCAACAGTTCGAGGTCAGGCGCAGGTTTCAACCAGGGTCAGCAGGTATAAGTCAGGCCAAAGTGGGGTTCACAGTCACTAGGGCACGGTGAGACCCAGAGGTGCACCAGAGTCATGTGGTCCAGGTAAGGTCCAGTTGTGGAACACAGTCACCGGGTCCCAATTTTGTCCAGTTGAAGACCATGGACAACAGGGCCAGGTGAGGCCCGGATTGGGACCGGATTCCCCAAATCCAGGTGAAGCCCAGGTGGGGACCACAGTCACAAGATCCAGGGTAGTCTCAGGTGCAGACCAGAATCACCAGGTCCTGGTGAGGTGCAGGTGGCAACCACACACACCAGGTCCCGGTGAGGCCCTGGTGTGGACCAGATGCTCGAGGTACATGAGAAGCTAGAAACACTGCAGCCACCAGGTCCACATCATGTCCATGTGGGAACGAGAATCACCAGTTACAGGTGAGGACCAGGTGGGGATCCGACTCACCATGTCCAGGTGAGACCCTGGTGGGAACCAGTGTCACCATGTCCAGGTGTGGACCAGGTGAAGACCAGAGTTAATAGGTCCGGCTGGGTCACTGTTAGTGAACAGTGTAACCGTATCCTGATGCTACCAAGGTGGGTACCAGAGACACCAGGTCCTGTTGAGGCCCAGTTGGGACCAGAGACATGAGGTCCAGGTGAGGTCCCGATGGGAACCAGTGTCACCAAGTCAGGTGAGGCCATGCTTACGATCAGAGTCACCAGTTACAGGTGAGGCCCAGGTGGAGCCAGAGTCACCTGGTACAGAAAATGCCAAAGTCAGGAATAGTGTTACCAGGATCAGGTCACTCCCAGTGGGGAATAGAGTAACCATGTCCCGATGATGCCCACGTAGTACCAGAGTCACCATGTCCAGATGAGGCGCAGTTGGGGAGCATATTCACTAGGTCCCGTTGAGGCCCAGTTGAGGACCAGAGTCACCAGATCTGGTTGAGGCCTAGAGGGGTACCAGATTCACCTGGTCTAGGAGACATCCAGATGGGGACCAGAGTCTCCATGTCAGAGGGAGGCCCAGAGTGGATCCAGAGTCATCATGTCCAGGTGAGGCTCAGGTGTGGAACAGAGTATCCAGGTCGTAATGATCCACAGGTGAGGACCAGAATCAGCAGATCTGGGTGAGGCCCAGTTAGGATCAGAGTCGCCAGTTCCAGGTGAGTCCAAGAAAGCGTCCACAGCAATCAGGTCCAGGTGGGTATAAAAGTCACCAGGACTGGGTGAAGCCGAGATGAGGACCAGATTCACCAGATCCAGGTGAGGCCCAGGTGGTGACCAGAGTCCCCGGGTCTCGGAGAGGACCAGGTAAGGACCAGATTCACCAGGTCCAAGAGGCCCACGTGTGGACCTGAGGCAACACGTATGGGTGAGGCCCATGTGGCAACCCCACTCAACAGGTCCAGGTGAGGCCAACCTGCAGGTCAGAGTCACCAGAACCAGGTGAGGCCCTAGTGGGGACCGGAGTCACATGTAAATGTGAGTCTACAAGAACACCACAGTCAACAGGGCCAGGTGTGTTTCAAGCGGGAACGAGAGTCACCAGGTCCAGGTGAGACCCAGGTGGGGACCACACTCACCAGGTCCAGATTGAGGCCTAAGTGGGGGGACCAGATTCATCAGGACCAGTTGAGGCCAAAGTGTGGAGCAAAGTTATCATGTCCAAGTGAGGCCCATGTGGGCAACAGAGTAACCATGTCCCATAGATGCTAGGTGGGAAAAGAGTCACAAGGTTCCGGTGAGGCGCAAGTGGCAACAGGATTCACCAAGTCCAGGTGAGGACCAGGTGGCGAGCAGTCACCAGATCCTAGTGCGGACCAGCTAAGGACCAGATTCACCAGGCTCAAGTGAAGCCCAAGGGGTGACCAGATTTACCAGGTAAGGGTGAGGCCCAGAGGGGGAACCAGAGTAACCAGTTTAGTTTGAGGCCCAGAATGGGACCAGAGGTCCGTGGTGAAAGTGAGGCCCAGGTGTGGAATAGAGTATCCAGGACCGAATGATGCCTGGGTGAGGACCAGAGTCACTAGGGCCATGCAGGCCCAGATGGCGAACAGAATCACTAGGTCCTGGTGAGGCATAGAAAAAGACCACAGTCAGCAGTATCAGGTGAGCCTCTTGTGGGAACTAGAGCCACTCTATCCAGCTGAGTCCCAGGTCCATGTGAAGCCCACGTGAGGACCAGATTCATCAGGTCGAATTGAGGCATACCTGGGGACAAGAGTCACCAGGTCTGGGTGCGGCCTAGGTGGGGCAAGATTCAGCAGTTCTGAGTTAGGTCTAAGTGGGTACAAGAGACATCAGGTCCAGGTGAGGATAAACTGAGTACCAGAGTCACCACATCCAGGTGATGTCCATGTTGGAAAGAGAGTCACCAGGTCCAGGAGAGGTCCAGGTGGGGACCAGAGTCACTAGATCCAGGTGAAGTCCAGGTGGGGACCAGAGTCACCAGATCAAGGTGAAGCCCAGGTGGGACCAGAGTCACTAGGTGCAGATGAGGCCCAGGTGAGGACCAGAGTTACCAGGTACACGTGAGGATCCGGTGGGGATCAGAGGCAACAGGTCCATGTGAGGCCGGCTTGGGGACCATGGTCAACAGGTCCACTTGAGACCCAGGTGTGGAACACAGTAAGCAGGTCCAGGTGAGTCCCCCGTGGTGACAAGAGTCACCACGTCCAGGTGAGGTCCAGGTGGGGACCAGGATCACCAGGTACAGGGGAGGCCCTTGAAAGAACCAGAGTCAACAGTTCGAGTTCAGGCACAGGTGGCAACCAGGGTCAGCAGGTCCAAGTCAAGCCAAAGTGGACTTCACCGTCACTAGGGCACGGTGAGACCAAGAGGGGGAGCATAGTCACCTGCTCCATGTGAGGTCCAGTTGTGGAACACAGTCACCAGGTCCCAATTTTGCCCAGTTGAGGACCATGGTCAACAGGGCCAGGTGAGGCCCAGATGGGGACCGGAGTCCCGAAATCCAGGTGAAGCCCAGTTGGGAACCACAGTCACCAGATCCAGGGTAGTCTCAGTTGCAGACCAGAATCACCAGGTCCAGGTGTGGTGCAGGTGGCAACCAAACTCACCCGGTCACGGTAAGGCACTGGTGGGGACCAGAGTCACGAGGTACATGAGAAGCTAGAAACACATGGGATCCCTGGGTGGCGCAGCGGTTTGGCGCCTGCGTTTGGCCCAGGGCTCGATCCTGGAGACCCGGGATCGAATCCCTCGTCGGGCTCCCGGTGCATGGAGCCTGCTTCTCCCTCTGCCTGTGTCTCTGCCTCTCTCTCTCTGTGACTATCATAAATAAATAAAAATTATAAAAAAAGATGCTAGAAACACTGCGGCCAACAGGTCCACATGATCTCCATGTGGGAACGAGAATCACCAGTTAGAGGTGAGGACCAGGTGGGGATTCGACTCACCATATCCAGGTGAGACCCAGGTGGGAAACAGTGTCACCATGTCCAGGTGTGTCCCAGGTGAAGACCAGAGTTAATAGGTCCGGCTGGGTCACTCTTAGTGAACAGTGTAACCATATCCTGATGCTACCCAGGTGGGTAGCAGAGACACCAGGGCCTGGTGAGGCCCAAATGGGACCAGAGACATGCGGTCCAGGCGAGGTCCCGATGAGAACCACAGTCACCAGGTCAGGTGAGGCCATGCTTAGGATCAGAGTCACCAGTTACAGGTGAGGCCCATTTGGAGCCAGTATCACCTGGTACAGAGAGGCCAAAGTCATGGCCAGAGTTACCAAGATCAGGTCAGTCCCAGTGGGGAACAGAGTAACCATGTCCCGTTGATGCCCAGATAGAACCAGCGTCACAGGTCCAAATGAGGCGCAGGTGGGGAGCATATTCACTAGTTCGCGGTGAGGCCCAGTTGAGGACCAGAGTCACCAGGTCTAGTTGAGGCCTAGAGGGGTACCAGATTTACCTGGTCTAGGTGACATCCAGATGGGGACCAGAGTCAACATGTCAGGCTGAGGCCCAGAGGGGATCCAGAGTCATCATGTCCAGGTGAGGCTCAGGTGTGGAACAGAGTATCCAGGTCATAATGGTCCACAGGTGAGGACCAGAGTCACCAGACCTGGGAGAGGCCCAGTTAGGATCAGAGTTACCACTTCCAGGTGAGGCCAAGAAGGTGTCCACAGCAATCAGGTCCAGGTGGGGAACAAACTCACCAGGACTAGGTGATGCCCAGGTGGTGACCAGATTTACCAGTTCCGGGTGAGGACTAGGTAAGGACCACATTCACCAGGTCCAAGTGAGGCCCACGTGGGGACCTGTGTCACCAGGCATGGGTAAGATCCAGGTGGGAACCCCACTCACCAGGTCAAGATGTCCCGATGATGCCCAGGTAGGGACCAGAGTTACCAGGACCAGGTGAGGCAAACCAGCAGGCCATGCAGTGGAACCATTTCCCGAGGTTGCCCACTGAGTGACCAGAGTCACCAGGTCCAAATGAGGCCCAGATGGAGCATATTCACTAGGTCCAGGTGAGGCCCAGTTGAGGACAAGTGTCACCAGATCTGGTTGAGGCCTAGAGGGGTTCCAGAATCACCTGGTCCAGGTGACATCCAGATGGGGACCAGATCACCAGGTCAGAGTGAGGCCCAGAGAGGTCCCAGAGACATCATGTCCAGGTGAGGCTCAGGTGTGGAACAGAGTAACCAGGTACCAATGATCCCCAGGTGAGGACGAGAGTCACCAGGTCTGGGTGACGCAGAGATAGGATCAGAGTCACCAATTGAAGGAGAGGAAAAGAAAGAGTCCAGAGCAATCAGGTCCAGGTGGGGAACATAGTCACCAGGACTGGGTTAGGCCCAGATGGGGACCAGATTCACCAGGTCTAGGTGAGGCCCAGGTTGTGACCAGATTCCCCGGGTCTGGGAGAAGAACAGGTAAGGGCCAGATTCACCAGGTCCAAGAGGACCACGTGGGGACCTGAGTCACCAGGTATGGGTGAGGCCCAGGTGGCATCCCACTAACGAAGTCCAGGTGAGGCCAACCTGCAGGCCAGAGTCACCAGATCCAGGTGAGGCCCTAGTGGGGCTAGAGTCACCAGGTTAATGTGAGTCTACAAGTACACCACAGTCACCAGGTCCAGCTGTGGTTCATGTGGGAACGAGAGTCACAAGGTCCAGGTGACACCCAGGTGTGGATGACAGTCTCCAAGTCCAGATTGAGGCCTAAGTGGGGGGACCAGAGTCATCGCGACGAGTTGAGGCCAAAGTATGGAGCAAAGTTATCATGTCCAGGTGATGTCTAGGTGGGGAACAGAGTAACCATGTCCCATTGATGCCAGGTGGGAAAAGAGTCACAAGGTACAGATGAGGCCTAAGTGAGGACTAGATTCACCAGGTCCTCTTGAGGCCCAGTTGAGCACCAGTGTCCCCAGCTCTGGGTAGCCCCAGAGGGGGACCAGAGTCACCCGGTTCTGGTGTGAGTCAGGTGCGGACCAGAGTCACCACGTCAGGATGAGGCCCAGAGGGGAACGAGAATCACTAGGTCAGATGAGGCCCCGATGTGGAACTGAGAAAACAGGTCCCATGATGCACATATAAGGACCTGAGTCACCAGGCCCAGGGGAGGTCCCTGTGGGAACCAGTCACCTCGTCCAGGTGAGGCCCAGGTGGGACCACAGTCACCAGGTCCAGGTGAGGACCATGTATATAAGAGAGTATCCAGGTCCCAATGATGCCCAGGTAGGGACCAGAGTCAACAGGTCCAGGAGAGGCCCAAATATGGATCAGAGTCATTGTGTTCCAGGGGAGGCCAGATGGAGACCACAGGAACCAGGTCCAGAATAGCCCCATATGGGAACCAGAGCCACCAGATCCAGGTGAGGTCCAGGTGGGACCACAGTCACAAAGTCCAGGTGAGGCGCAGGTGGCAACAGGATTCACCATATCCAGGTGAGTCCCAGGTGGCGACCAGTCTCCAGATCCAGGTGCGGACCAGCTTAGGACCAGATTCACCAGGCCCAAGTGAATTCCAAGGGGTGACCAGAGTCACCAGGAAAGGGTGAGGCCTAGAGGGCGTACCAGAGTAACCAGTTTAGTTTGAGGCTCAGAAAGGGACCAGAGGTCCCTGGTCAAAGTGAGGTCCAATTGTGGAATAGAGTATCCAGGTCCCAATGATCCCTGCGTGTGGACCAGAGTCACTAGGGCCATGCAGGCCCAGATGGGGAACAGAATCACTAGGTCCTGGTGAGGCATAGAATAAGACCAGAGACACCAGTATCAGGTGAGCTCCTTGTTGGAACCAGAGCCACTCCATCCAGCTGAGTCCCAGGTCCATGTGAGGGCCATGTGAGGACCAGATTCATCAGGTCGAATTGAGGCATAGCTGGTGACAAGAGTCACCAGGTTTGGGTGCGGCCTAGGTGGGGCACGATTCAGCAGTTCTGAGTTAGGTCAAAATGGGGACGAGAGACACCAGGTCCAGGTGAGGCCAAACTGAGGACCAGAGTCACCAGATCGAGGTGAGGCCCAGAGCGGGACGAGAATCACTAGGACCAGGTGAAGCCCCGATGTGGAACTGAGAAACCAGGTGAATGATGCCCATATGAGGACCTGAGTCACCAGGTCCATGTGATGTCCCTGTGGGAACCAGTCACCTCGTCCAGTTGAGGCCCAGGTGGGACCACAGTCACCAGGTCCAGGTGAGGCCCAGGTATATAAGACAGTATCCAGGTCCCAATGATGCCCAGGTAAGGACCAGAGTCAACAGGTCCAGATGAGGCGCAGGTGGGAAGCATATTCACTAGGTTCCGGTGAGGCCCAGTTGAGGACCAGAGTCACCAGGTCTAGTTGAGGCCTAGAGGGTTTCCAGATTCACCTGGTCTAGGTGATATCCAGATGGGGACCAGAGTCACCATGTCAGGGTGAGGCCAAGAGGGGATCCAGAGTCATCATGTGCAGGTGAGGTTCAGGCGTGGAACAGAGTATCCAGGTCATAATGGTCCACAGGTGAAGACCAGAGTCACCAGATCTGGCTGAGGCCCAGTTAGGATCAGAGTCATCAGTTCCAGGTGAGGCCAAGAAGGAGTCCACAGCAATCAGGTCCAGGTGGGGAACAAAGACACCAGGACATGGTGAGGCACAGATGGGGACCAGATTCACCATGTACAGGTGAGGCCCAGGTGGTGACCAGGGTTACCACTTCCAGGTGAGGAAAAGGTAAGGAACAGATTCACCAGGTCCAATTTCGGCCCACGTGGGGACCTTTTTCACCAGGTAAGGGTGAGGCCCAGGTGGCAACCCCACTCACCAGGTCCAGGTGAGGCCAACCTGCAGGCCTCTAGAGGAACCATGTCCCGATGATGCCCGGGTAGGGACCACAGTTACCAGGAGCAGGTGAGGCCAACCTGCAGGCCATGCAGTGGAACCATGTCCCGATGATGCCCAGGTAGGGTCCAGAGTCACCAGGTCCAAATGAGGCCCAGATGGAGCATATTCACTAGATCCAGGTGAGGCCCAGTTGAGGACAAGAGTCACCAGATCTGGTTGAGGCCTAGAGCCATACCAGAAACACCAGGTCCAGGTGACATCCAGATGGGGACCAGAGTCACCAGGTGAGGGTGAGGCCCAGAGAGGTTCCAGAGTCATCATGTCCAGGTGAGGCTCAGGTGTGGAACAGAGTCACAAGGTAAAAATGATGCCCAGGTGAGGACCAGAGTCACAGGTATGGGTGACGCGCAGATAGCATCAGAGTCACCAGTTCCAGGTGAGGCCAAGAAAGAGTCCACAGCATCAGGTCCAGGTGAGGAACAAAGTCACCAGGACTGGGTGAGACCCAATGGGGACCAGATTCACCAGGTCCAAGTGAAGCCCAGGTGGTGACCAGAGTCCCCGGGTCTGGGAGAGGACCAGGTAAGGACTAGATTCACTAGGTCCAAGAGGTCCACGTTGGGACCTTTGTCACCAGGTATGGGTGAGGCCCAGGTGGCAACCCCACTCACCAGGTCCAGGTGATGCCAGCCTGCAGGCCAGAATCACCAGATCCAGGTGAGGCCCTAGTGGGGACCGTAGTCAACAGGTAAATGTGAGTCTACAAGAAGACCACAGTGACCAGGTCCAGTTGTGGTTCATGTGGGAACGAGAGTCACCAGGTCCAGGTGAGACCTAGGTGGGGACCACAGTCACCAGGTCCAAATTGAGGCTTAGTTGGGGGGACTAGAGTCATCGGGACCAGTTGAGGCCAAAGTGTGGAGCAAAGTTATCATGTCCATGTGAGGCCCAGGTGGGGAACAGAGTACCCATGTCCCATTGATGCCAGGTGGGAAAAGAGTCACAAGGTCCAGATGAGTCCTAATTGAGGAGTAGATTCACCAGGTCCTGTTCAGTTCAGGTTGAGGACTATTGTCCCCAGCTCCGGGTGAGTCCCAGAGGGGGACCAGAGTCACCCGGTTCTGGTGATATCCAGGTGGTGATCAGAGTCAGCACGTCAGGGTGAGGCCCAGTGGAGGACGAGAATCACTAGGTCCAGGAGAGGCCCCGATGTGGAACTGAGAAACCAGGTACCATGATGCCCATATAAGGACCTGAGTCACCAGGTCCAGGTGAGTTCCCTGTTGGAATCAGTCACCTCGTCCAGGTGAGGCCCAGGTGGGACCACAGTCACCAGGTCCAGGTGAGGCCCGGGTATATAAGAGAGCATCCAGGTCCCAATGATGCCCAGGTAAGGACCAGAGTGAACAGGTGCAGGAGAGGCCCAAATATGGATCAGAGTCATTGTGTTCCCGGTGAGGCCAGATGGAGACCACAGGAACCAGGTCCAGGAGAGCCCCATATGGGAACCAGAGCCACCAGATCCAGGTGAGGTCCAGGTGGGACCACAGTCACAAGGTCCAGGTGAGGCGCTGGTGGCAACAGGATTCACCAAGTCCAGGTGAGGCCCAGGTGTCGACCAATCACCAGATCCAGGTGCGGATCAGCTAAGGACCAGATTCACCAGGCCCATGTGAAGCTCAAGGGGTGACCAGAGAAACCAGGTAACGGTGAGTCCCAGAGGTAGAATCAGAGTAACCAGTTTAGTTTGAGGCCGAGAATGGGACCAGAGGTCTCTGGTCAAAGTGAGGCCCAGGTGTGGAATAGAGTATCCAGGTCCCAATGATGCCTGGGTGAGGACCAGAGTCTCTAGGGCCATGCAGGCCCAGATGGGGAACAGAATCACTAGGTCCTAGTGAAGCATAGAATAAAACCACATTCAGCTGTATCAGGTGAGCCCCTTGTGGGAACCAGAGCCACTCTAACCAGCTGAGTCCCAGGTCCATGTGAGGCCCACGTGAGGACCAGATCATCAGGTCGAATTGAGGCATAGCTGGGGACAAGAGTCACCAGGTCTGGGTGCGGCCTATGGGGGGCAAGATTCAGCAGTTCTGAGTTAGGTCCAAGTGGGGACGAGACACACCAGGTCCAGGTGAGGCCAAACTGAGGACCAGAGTCACCAGATCCAGGTGAGGTCCATGTTGGAAAGAGAGTCACCAGGTTCAGGAGAGGTCCAGGTGGGGACCATAGTCACCAGATCCAGGTGAAGTCCAGGTGGAGATCAGAGTCACCAGATCCAGGTGAAGCCCAGGTGGTGACCAGAGTCACTAGGTCCAGATGAGGCCAGGTGAGGACCAGAGTTACCAGACAACTGAGGCCCTGGTGGGTATCAGATGCAGCAGGTCTACTTAAAGCCCAGGTGTGGAACGCAGTAACAAGGTCCAGGTGAGTCGCCAGTGGTGACAAGTGTCACCACGTTCAGGTGAGTCCCAGGTGGGGACCAGGATCACCAGGTTCAGGGGAGGCCCTTGAAAGAACCAGAGTCAAAAGTTCGACGTCAGGAGCAGGTTGCAACCAGAGACAAAAGGTCCAAGTCAGGCCAAAGTGGGGTTCACAGTCACTAGGGCACAGTGAGACCCAGAGGGGGACCAGAGTCAACTGGTCCAGGTGAGGTCCAGTTGTGGAACACAGTAACCGGGTTCCAATTTTGCCCAGTTGAGGACCATGGTCAACACGGCCAGGTGAGGCCCAGATGGGGACCAGAGTCTCCAAATCCAGGTGAATCCCAGGTGGGGACCACAGTCACCAGATCCAGGGTAGTCTCAGGTGCAGACCAGAATCACCAGGTCCAGGTGAGGTGCAGGTGGCAACCACACACACCAGGTCCCGGTGAGGCCCTGATGGGGACCAGAGTCACGAGGTACATGAGAAGCTAGATACACTGCAGCCACCAGTTCCACATGATGTCCATGTGGGAACGAGAATCACCAGTTACAGGTGAGGACCAGGTGGGGATCCGACTCACCATGTCCAGGTGACCAGGTGGGAACTAGTGTCACCATGTCCAGGTGTGGCTCAGGTGAAGATCGGAGTTAATAGGTCCGGCTGGGTCACTGTTAGTGAACAGTGTAAGCATATCTTGATGCTACCCAGGATGGGTACTAGAGACACCAGGTCCTGGTGAGGCCCAGGTGTGACCATAGACATGAGGCCCAGGTGAGGTCCCAATGGGAACCACAGTCACCAGTTCATGTGAGGCCATGCTTAGGATCAGAGTCACCAGTTACAGGTGAGGCCCAGGTGGAGGCAGAGTCACCTGGTACAAAAGAGGCCAAAGTGAGGACCAGAGTTACCAGATTCAGGTCAGTCCCAGTGGGGAATACAGTAACCATGTCCCGATGATGCCCAGGTAGAACCAGAATAAACAGGTCAAGATGAGGCTCAGGTGGGGAGCATGTTCACTACGTCCCGGTGAGGCCCAGTTGAGGACCAGAGTCACCAGGTCAAGTTGAGGCCTAGAGGGGTACCAGACACCTGGTCTATGTGACATCCAGATGGGGACCAGAGTCACCATGTCAGGCTGAGGCCCAGAGAGGGTCCAGAGTCATCATGTCCAGGTGAGGCTCACGTGTGGAAGAGAGTATCCAGGAAATAATGGTCCACAGGTGAGGACCAGAGTCACCAGATCTCGGTGAGGCCCAGTTAGGATCAGAGTCACCAGTTCCAGCTGAGGCCAAGAAGGAGTCCATAGCAATCAGGTCCAGGTGGGGAACAAATTCACCAGGACTGGATGAGGCCCGGATGGGGACCAGATTCACCAGGTCCAGGTGTTTCCCAGGTGGTGACCAGAGTTACGAGTTCCGGGTGACAACCAGGTAAGGACCAGATTCACCAGGTCCAAGTGAGGCCCACATGGGGACCTGTATCACCAGGTATGGGTGAGGCCTAGGTGACAACCCCACTCACCAGGTCCAGGTGAGGCCAACTTGCAGGCCATACAGAGTAACCACGTCCCGATGATGCCCAGGTGGGTACTAGAGTTACCACGTCCAGGTGAGGCCAACCTGCAGGCCATGCAGTGGAACCATGTCCCGATGATGCCCAGGTAGGGACCAGATTTACCAGCACTAGGTGAGGCCAACCTGCAGGCCATGCAGTGGAACCATGTCCCGATGATGACCAGGTAGTGACGAGAGTCACCAGGTCCAAATGAGACCCTGATGGAGCATATTCAGTAGGTCCAGGTGAGGCCCAGTTGAGGACCAGAGTCAAGAGATCTGGTTGAGGCCTAGAGGGGTACAAGAATCACCTGGTCCAGGTGACATACTGATGGGGACCAGAGTCACCAGTTCCGGGTGAGGCCTAGAGAGGTTCCAGAGTCATCATGTCCAAGTGATGCTCAGGTGTGGAACAGAGTCACCGGGTACCAATGATGCCCAGGTGAGGACCAGAGTCACCAGGTCTGGGTGACGCGCAGACAGGATCAGAGTCACCAGTTCCATGTGAGGCCAAGAAAGAATCCACAGCAATCAGGTCCAGGTGGGGAACAAAGCCACCAGGACTGGGTGAGGACCAAATGGGGACCAGATTCACCAGGTCCAGGTGAGGCCCAGGAGGTGACCAGAGTCCCCGGGTCTGGGGGAGGACCAGGTAAGGACCAGATTCACTAGGTCCAAGAGGCCAACGTGAGGACCTGAGTCACCAGGTATGGGTGAGGCCCAGGTGGCAACCCCACTCACCAGGTCCAGGTGAGGCCAACCTGCAGGCCAGAGTCACCAGATCCAGGTGAGGCCCTAGTGGGGACCTGAGTCACCAGGTAAATGTGAGTCTACAAGAACACCACAGTCACCAGGTCCAGGTGTGGGTCATGTGGGAACGAGAGTCACCAGGTCCAGGTGAGACCCATGTGGGGACCAGTCACCAGGTCCAGATTGAGGCTTAGGTGGGGGGACCAGAGTCATCAGGACCAGTTGAGGACAAAGTGTGGAGCAAAGTTATCATGTCCATGTGAGGCCCAGGTGGGAAGAGTAAGCATGTCCCATTGATGCCAGGTGGGAAAAGAGTCACAAGGTCCAGACGAGGCCTTAGTGAGGAGTAGATTCACCAGGTCCTGTTGACGCCCAGTTGAGGACCAGTGTCCCGAGCTCCGGGTGACTCCCAGAGGGGGACCAGTGTCACCCGGTTCTGGTGATATCCAGGTGGGGACCAGAGTCACCACGTCAGGGTGAGGCCCAGAGGGGGACGAGAATCACTAGGTCCAGATGAGACCCCGATGTGGAACTGAGAACCCTGGTCCCATGATGCCCGTATGAGGACCTGAGTCACCAGGTCCAGGTGAGGACCCTGTGGGTACCAGTCACCTCGTCCAGGTGAGGCCCAGGTGGGACCACAGTCACCAGGTCCAGGTGAGGCCCAGGTATATAGAGAGTATCCAGGTCCCAATGATGCCCAGGTAAGGACCAGAGTCAACAGGTCCAGGAGAGGACCATATATAGATCAGAGTCATTGTGTTCCAGGTGAGGCCAGATGGAGACCACAGGAACCTGGTCCAGGAGAGCCCCATATGGGAACCAGAGCCAACAGATCCAGGTGAGGTCCAGTTGGGACCACAGTCAGAAGGTCCAGGTGAGGCGCAGGTGGCAACAGGATTCACCAAGTCCACGTGAGGCCCAGGTAGCCGCCAGTCACCAGATCCAGATGCGGACCAGCTAAGGACCAGATTCACCAGGCCCAAGTGAAGCCCAAGGGGTGACCAGAGTCACCAGGTAAGGGTGAGGCCCAGAGGGGAACCAGAGTAACCAGTTTAGTTTGAGGCCCAGAATAGGACCAGAGGTCCCTGGTCAAAGTGAGGCCCAGATGTGGAATAGAGTATCCAGGTCCCAATGATGCCTGGGTGAGGACCAGAGTCACTAGGGCCATGCAGGCCCAGATGGGGAACAGAATCACTAGGTCCTGGTGAGGCAGAGAATAAGACCACAATCACCAGTAGCAGGTGTGCCCCTTGTGGGAACCAGAGCCACTCTATCCAGCTGAGTCCGAGGTCCATATGAGGCCCACGTGTGGACCAGATTCATCATTTCGAATTGAGGCATAGCTGGGGACAAGAGTCACCAGGTCTGGGTGCGGCCTAGGTGGGGCAAGATTCAGCAGTTCTGAGTTAGGTCAAAGTGGGGACGAGAGACACCAGTCCAAGTGAGGCCAAACTGAGGACCAGAGTCACCAGATCCAGGTGAGGTCCATGTTGGAAAGAGAGTCACCAGGTTCAGGAGAGGTCCAGGTGGGGACCAGAGTCACCAGATCCAGGGGAAGTCCAGATGGGGACCAGAGTCTCCAGATCCAGGTGAAGCCCAGGTGGAGACCAGAGTCTCTAGGTCCAGATGAGGCCCAGGTGA